>NC_139807.1:32204467-32386967 GCF_963457635.1 Microchirus variegatus | reverse complement strand
TGTGTGTATATATATATATATATACACACACACACACACATAATATATATATAATATATATAATATATATATATATATATATATATTATATATATAATATATATATATATATACACACACACACATATATATACATATGTTTATATATACATATACACACATATGTATATATTAGGGCTGTCAAAAGATTAAAATTTTTAATCAGATTAAACACAGGGTAGCTGTGGATTAATCACGATTAATCACGATTAATTACCTTTCGTAAATATGCCAAAAAAGCTATTTCTTGGATATTACACTCTTAGAAATAAAAGTGCTAAGTTGAACCATATAAGGTTCTTCGGCTTGTCCTCATAGGAGAACTCCACGTGGAACCTTTATAAAAAGGTTCCACCTGGGACCCTTTTGGAGGGTTCCACCAAGAACCCTTTTAAAACCCTTTATTCAGGAAAGGGGTTTTAAAGGGTTCTCTGGATCGAAATGGTTCTTACTGGAACCATTAGTGTTACCAGGAACCCTTGAAAAACCCTTTCTTTGGGGAAAGGGTTTTTCAGAAACAAATCGTTCCAAGTTCCCTTTTAGAACCCTTATTTCTAAGAGTGGACTCTTTATTACTGTAATATTATCGCCACACTTTCATACCACACTTTCACCATTGACAGTATCAAGCTGGAAATAGGATGATATACAACAATATAACCTTCAGAGCTGAAACAATGAATCAATTCATTGATTAGTAATCGATTAATAAATTAATCGTTAAATATTTTGATAATCAATTAATTGGTTTGAAGCTTTTTTTTCATGATTAAAACCAGATTTCTGATTGTTTTAGCTTCTTAAATGTGAATGTTTTATTTCTTTCTTTGCTCCACAAAACAAAGAAATCATTACAACTGAGTGATTTTGGTTTGTGGACAAAAACAAGACATTAGAGTACATCATCATTTCCATTAATCGATTAATCGAGAAAATAATCATTAGTTGTAGCTCTAATTATCTTCCTTTTACAAAAAATGTAGTGTTATTACTAAAGTGTCACAGTTATTGAGTTAATATACACTCTTGGAAATAAAAGTGCTAAGTAGAACCATATAAGGTTCTTCGGCCAGTCCTCATAGGAGAACCCTTTTTACCCTTTCTTAGGGTTTTTCAGACACAAATGGTTCCAGGTAGAACCTCAGCCCTTGCAGAAGAACACTTTTGGAACCCTTAATTCTAAGAGTGTAGTAATTCCAATAGCACACACTGCTTTCCCTGTCACAGAGGACGCTGCATCAGCCTTTTTTTTTTTGATTCTTATTGCATGTGTTTCCTCACCTTCAGTGAACAGAGAACAGACTAACTGATTTGCAGCCTGTGTGAGAGTGTTTGCACAGAGAGCTTTGACAGCAGCAGACTGTGGTTCTCTGAATCAGGAGAGCATAGAGGTGTGTCCCTGAGCCAGGCTTCTGGTTTCAGGTTGCACGTTGTTCCCAATTGGCTGCTTTTGTTTGACCGAAACGCAGCAGAGACTCTCGCCTTCTTAAAGACGCAGTGTCACTTTTCTTTTGCTCTCTTCAAGACCAAATCATCCGTCCCGTGTTGATTACATCATATTCCATTGATGAAACACTTTTCTTCCGACGAGCTCATCGGACACTGATGGGACCATTTTGTGTAATCAGCATATGAATGGAATCTGAATGCCAGTGTTTTTCTCTCATCCAGAACACAGGGACTTCACTCTAGTGCTGAAACACGCTGTCGGCTTCTTTCTGTGTTGTTGTTGAAAAAGAAGAAAAGGTCTCTCAATACTGGACAGCATCGTTGGAAACAAAGGAAGTCTGTAGACATAAAATAATTATGCTCGATGCTCTATTATGGTCTGACCTTAATATGCTACATACGCAATTATTCCTGTCGTTATCCTTGTGATCTAATAGTAAGTGCATATTTATGAGGCTCTGACTCTCCTGTTTATTTCCATTAACTATGTAGAACCTCACCTTACTTCAAAAACCTGGATTGATTAATAACTTTTACAAATTCATCTCGGTACAATGGTACGATAAACTAAAATTTCATTGGTTTACGTTGGATGTGTCTGTGTGCGACGAATGGATGGTGAGGGTACGAGAACATCCGAGTTTATACGTCCTCGTCCGCAAATTAAACGTTTCTTCTTCTTTAAAAGTCGTACGGCTTTATATAAGTAATAAAGTATCGTTTGATTGCTTTGGTCCGCACCAGTCCCAAAATGTTACAATGTCGCAAACTGAAGTTTGTATTGTTTGCTTTCACATATGCGGAGTTCTAAATGAACCAAAATACACCGCGAAGACCATCGGCACCGGAACCGGACCATCCTCCCGATTTCCACTGGGTGCATCACTGCCGTGGAACGTCAGCGGCACGGAAGTAGTATAAAGAGCAGGAACCGCACCTTTCTTAAACCTCGTCAAATTTCCCCCGGCGTGACAACAAAATCGTCCTTTTTGAAATGCCGGCTGCAAACTTGAAGCTTGAAACGTGAAGTCGTCCTGCCGTACCCTCACCATCCATTCAGCTCGCACAGACACATCCACCGGAAACCGATGAAAGTATATCGTACTATTGTCCCCAGACTAACTTGTACAAAGGAGTACACAACAATGTGGGTCTGACGTTCTGAATTTTTTGATACGATAACAGTCTCTCTTGTACCCGAAATCTGCATTAACGAATAACATTGAATCTACTACTTAGCACTTCACTAGCGTCTCCGGGAAATCACGACAACACGACCTACCGGAAGTTCCATTGTGCGCCTATACTGAGCTCATAATGACAAAAGAATGAGTGAAGTTTGACTTGTCATTTATGCTCATTGGTCGGCGCTAACATATTTTCCTTTGTGCTCAGAAGCTGGATTGATCCTGAGAGATTGAAAGTATTGATTTGACTCTTGTGTCCTACTTTGTGCACCTTCCCCCGACTGTGTTTGCGACAGCGTTCACACATCGGTCCTGCCTTGGCCACACAGCCTCCCGGTTCCTCGGGAGACTCGTAATTACAGCCGTCCTTTCGCATTAATCCAGCAGCCTGTCCAACTGTGGCCTCACTGCCGTTTCCCTCTCCTGAGAGACTCAGACACACCTCAACACGGCGACCGAGCCAGCCTCCACAATAATGTATGTGATGATAAACACGGTGGCTTCTAATTGATAGAGTGATTCAGACAAGTGTTGGCTCTGCAAATTGGTCCCCGGTGAGTTACATAGCACAGAGTTGGGACTAACAGGTTTCAGAGAGCGGAAATGGAATGGGCTGGAGCTGCTGAGTGATAAAGAGGCCGTCTTTGCCTGCTCAGCCTCGTCTGAACACAGGCACGGTTCAGCAGAGGTTGGCTGCTGTAATCCTCTCAGTGTCTCCAGGAAGGCTCAGGTTAGTGACCTGCTGCTTTGTGATGTCTTGTAAGATTTTGAGAGAACACCTCACCTTTAATCCCCCACTGTTCAACTAACACATTAGCTCAACTGCTTGTGACCCAGCCCCCCCCCCCCTCGATAAAGCCTTTTATCCAGCTCAATAAGGTCTTTCAAAGTTAAATATTGATTTCTTTAGATGTCCACGGGAAAAAAAATGGATTTTTAAAGAGCAGTTAATTACAGTTTCACACTGCATTATATGGCGGACTTGGATTTCTAAACCCCAAGTGATTCTTAGTCATTAATTAATGCCTCAAAAGGTGTAATGCCTGTTCCCAGAGCTGCATTCACTTTACTTTAATCCAACATATACAATATTATGTTCAGCGTGTGTAAAATAGACATTTACGTGCGCAGCGTTTGTGCAGGTTCTGTTCATGCACATGGAAATGTGTGCAGTGGAGAGTGTGGAAATGCAGAAAAAATGTGTAGATTGTATTGTTGACATAAGGTAGAAAACGTTATTTGTGATGTACACGACGTCCACGGAATCATACGCAGACAAAAACATGTGACAAATGCTTAAAAACCACTTTACTTTTGCAAACTTTGGTGGAGATTGTGAAGAACTTCCCAAATGTGATCAGATCTGTCCTTTTTATATAAGATAAGATAGGGCTGCAACGATTAGTCGACGTAATCAATTACGTTGAAACACATTAAATGCAAACGTTATTTGTGAAGTGAGTTCACGAATAACGTTGATACCTCGTAGATGTTTTTAAATCACATGCTCATGTATTAATTAACCATCGGCCTATGATGCAAGCACATAATAAATTTGTGTCGTACGTCACAATATCATGGCAGAAGCTAGCTTAGCGAACGCTAGTTCTCTTACGTTAATGCGTCGTTTACGGCAGTAATCTGTGAATTACAGGCGAAGCTGCTTTGACGTACTTAATGCCAGCCCCTGTCGATACGAGCGCTTATAATGACTTGTAATTAAACCTCTTTCACATATCAACTAAAGAAAGGTTAGAAAATAAACTAAAAAAGGACTAAAGTCAATGTGCATTATGTACAGACATTAAACACACACACACACACATATATATGTTTATATCTGTAACCACAAGAAGGATGTACTTCTTACTTCTCCTCTCTTATCCAATTCATTGCAAATAAATAGACTCAAGGATATCAGTCTTCTGTGTGAATAAACACACACACACACGCGCTGTATGATAAAGAATGAAATCACGGTTCTTTCATCTTAATGAAGCGGCGACGTCGCGCTTGATAAACCCACATTATCTAAGTAGGTTCACACAAAAACAGAAGGATGCTCATTGTCTTCGGTTGAGAAATTCTCAGCCTCATAAATAAATGAGTTGCACTTAATTGAAGGTGTTTCTCTTCCTTCCTTCCTTTCTTTATTTTCTTCCTTTTTTGTGCCCGTCTTTCTTGTCTCGGTGAAACATTAATAGAGCTTTCTTTTAATCCCGCGGATGTGAAGGAACACCGATCAGAGCCAGCGTGAATGTAACGACACGGTGAAAGGACGGCTTTATGTAAATGTTCTGAATCAAAGACCAAACGTGAATTTTTAAACTCAAATATATACAACGTATGCTGACATATCTAACATAGACATGTTAATGTAACATACACAGTGTGCTTCCTTAGATAATTAAGAGCTCAATCAGACATGGCATAAAAATACTGGGAAACTTTATCAAGGTGATAAACAAGCTGATTTCTTAACCTGCTGGTATTGCTCTGTTGTGTGTGTGTGTGTGATGTATTCCCATTGTGTGTTGGCAGAGAATAGCGTCAGTGTTTGCGATCATCATACCGTTGCACATGCAGCATTTGGCCTTGACAGATTTCCACGCGTATGTTAACACACCGGTGACATGCAGCGGGTGGACTTGGGAGTGACATGTTATTAGACTAATATTGTTGTGGTTGTGTGTTTGACTGTTAGCAGTGTAAACACACACAGTAAAGGATGCAGTTTGTGGATGAGGCTCCAGGAAGAAAATCTCTTCATTTTCACGGCGATCTGCGTTGTTAACCTCGTTAGATATGGAAATGGTTTGACGCTGTGGAAAAATGAGAGGCCTTGTCGGGGTTTTGTGCTCTTTGAGTGCTTTCTCTCATTAATATTTTTTAGTAATTGTTATCACTCATGTAACCGACGGTGCTAAACGGATCGAATGACATTTTTCTTTCAAGCGTAAAACACAGCTTCTTCTTCACTTGGCACAGAGTGACTTTTCCCGTTGATATTGCGAGTAAAAGGTTTCCTAACCCTGCCTGCTTTTCCCAAAACCTGGAACAAATGCCTTTGTTTTTGTGTGTGTGTGGTTGTATTGTGATGCTAATATCTGCCTGAGACCCTCGAGTCATCGATCACAGATGAAAGGAAAGCTCGGGCCAGTGTTGGCTTTTACAGGCACACACGTGTTAACCCTGTGTAAAAATGTTGTTTCAATTATCAGAATCAATATAATCCAATGACAAAATAAAGTCATATTATAGACGCAAGAACAAGAAAATATTTGGATATTTACGCTACCGTTCAAAAGTTTAGAAATGTCCTTATTTTTTAAGGAAAAAAAAATGAATTTCAAGAATATAACATTAAATGAATCCTAAATCCACTCTATACATTGTTAATGTGGTAAACGACTATTCTAGCTGCAAACGTCTGTTTTTTAATGGAATATGTACGTAGGTGTATAGAGGCCCATTTCCAGTGTTGCTGTTGAGTTTGCTAATGGCGTTGGAAGGCTATTGGATGACTAGAAAAGCCTTGAAAACCCTTGTGCAATGATGTTAGCACAGCTGAAAACAGTTTTGCTGGTTCTTTGACGATTATTTCTAATCTTGTCAATGGCTTGACTATATTTTCTATTCATTTTGCAACTCTTTTGATGAATAAAAGTCTGACTTTTAATGGAAAACTGTATGTATAGGTGACCCCAAACTTGTGGACGGTAGTTTATCATCATTGACACTTTTTTGTTTAATCAAAAATAGCACCTGCTCAGTGTGGGCGGAGTCATCCCTGCACGGCTGGGTTTGTAAATGATTTGTAAATTAGTCGTTTTCAGTGAAACTGAATCGTTAGAATCAGTTAATTAAACTATTTGCTCCATGACCAATCAGTGGTCGGCAGTCTGGCGACGTCGCGCATAGCATCGCTTGCTTGCTCGCTTGGAAACTCGCCAGAGCGGGTACTAAAAAAAAGTACTAGGTGCTGTCACAAATGGAAACACAAAATAACCGTGCCATGCTGAAACGAGTCGTGCTAGTGGAAACGTGCCATATATAATTGTTTAAGCCTGTTTACACAATTTTAGTTGTGTAGTTTTGTACTCAAGGACTCATTTATTTACTTTTTCCATAACCAATTAATGCCATTCATGTTTCGTGGTCTATAAAACATCGCAGGAATTCCCAAATATTCCATGAACCCAGGAGATGCCTTATTTTTATAAAACAATATATATATATATTTTGTGTCATATTTAAAGACTTTAACCATTAAATGTTTGACAGTTCTACTTCTCAGTGCAGCCCACTGAAGCAGAAATCATTTCTACTTTAATTCCACTTAAATGGCGCTGCAGAGCTGAGCTTTATAAATCAAATCAAAGTGATGGGTTAATGATAGATGTGTCCGATAATGTGTGGGGCAGCGTCACAGGTGTGCAGACACACTCACACACACACACACACACACACACACATGCAGGCAAACTGCCGACTGCTTGTTGGCCGGGCCGAGCTGTGTCTCATGGCAGAGTGCTGGGCCAGATGTGACTGTGGTTGTGCCTGCATTAGGAAAAAGTGTTGTTACAGGAAATGGATGCTTTTAAAGAGGAAAAGAAGGGGAAAAAAAACAAATCAGTGCAGAGCCATGAAGAATCGTTCTTGCTGCTCAGAGGATGTAAGTTAGAACTTTTAATGTGCCATTACTTAAATATGTCTTTGTTTATGTTACAGAGATGCTTAAAGGTTTTTTTTTGTATCGTCATGGCAGCAAAGATCCAGCACTGGTTGAGTCACAAGTACTGAGCAAAGTAGAGAAGAAAATGTGTCTTTTACTGTATTGATTTTACCGCATCTTATTGTTGGTTAAGTGATTTCTTTCACTGGAGCAGAGTTCTCATGGACTGTCTTCAAAGATCAGTAACATTTTAGAAATGTGGCTACATCTATATCATCAGTGGGTTTGGACTCCAGTTTGTCTGAGTGTAAATATACCAGGATGCACTTTTTGTCTTCAGTGAGAAGATTTCCAAGAAAACAGAATTCATCATAAACCTAAAATATGTTTTGATGGGATGTGAATCTTTGTGTGGCTCACGATTCGATTCGATTCAGATTCTTAGGGTCACGATTCGATTCAAAAATTGGTACCATGCATAGTGTGTTAAGGCAAATTATGGCATCAAAACAATACAGTTTGTATAAGATAATGTGATAATGTGATCATACAAAGGCAAACTTAAAGGTGAAGTAAGTAGTTTATAGTGCCATCTAGAGGAGAGGCTGAAATTTACAACAAAGACCTGCTGCTCTGCTCACCCCCTCCCTTCCCTGAGCGCTACGGTGTCCTCAGCCGGTCAAATGTCATCCTCGTCGTCTTTCTCCGTGTCAGCAGATGAGTTTCGTGAGGTGAGGGAGAGGGCGGAGCTACCACGGCCGTAGCAGACGAAGCGGAGAGAGTGGAGGCGGGACTTCAGCTACAAGTCAAGAGACGCTTGATTTGTTCTCTCACGTTTGTCCTTACAGGCTCCCGTAGAAACATGGCGTCTCTCTGCTAACAGTGGCTATGCAACAGCGGCCAGCGACCATGTTATTTTACATGACTTTTTGAAACACTACGAAAATGAAACAAAAACTATTATACAGCGACTAGACAATGCAGGAGCACATAATATGTATAAAAAAGTGGATTTTGGGTTATATAAACCCATAAATACTACACAGTGTCCCTTTAAGACAAAAGTGATCATTTATTCATTCAAAACAAATAAAAACTTACTTCCTGTACAAAAAACCCTCCCCTAATGTTGTGTTTCTGTAAGAGGCTCTGGGCCTGACTTACTAAAGCTTTGCACGTGCAAAAACGCATGCAAACTGTTTTGCACACGCAAATTTGCGTTGCTTCTGATCTACTAACAGGTCCGCAACAGGGATTGCGTCTCTCAGACGGGCAAAATAGCACTCGTAATCCATTCAACAGTCAGTGTGCTGGGCGGAGAAAAAGTAAAATGTGTAATTTTACCACGGGCAAAGTGGTTTATCAAACCTGAAACTGATTGCGGTGTTTATTTTTGCGTCTATAATTTGCATGTTTGAACGCCAGGTCTTAACTGGCACAGCCGTGCGCACAAATGGCTGCGGTTACGCACATACGTCTGCACCTCTGCTGAAGCATCATCCTCTGAGAAATCCATCAAACCCTAAATCTGGAAATTACACTTTCCAGAGCATGTTCAACTATTTGTTCACAGATGATGCACATCCATTTATTAGTAGGTATATCTGAATACTTAAAATACAGCTATCCATAGGAGAAATGTGTGTTCTGTTCAGTGGCTTTGAATTTCATTTTGCGCTTCTGTTGAGTCTGCTCTCTGTGTTGACAACCCTTGACTAGCGCTAAATCCTCATTTAAATAGGACGGTCTTTACCACTTCTGCACCTGTAGTCAATTTGCGAAGGCAATCTAAGTAGGTCACCTGCAAAATGCAAACCAGCAGCAGGCGCAATCTTTAAGCTTGCGCATACTCTCTATTTGGGATCTTAGTAAATCAGGCCCTTAGAATCTCGCTCCACTTTATCCTGATTGTAAAGTCTCCTGCGTTTGTACCTGTGTGTGTTTCACTGTGAACATCAACACTGTGATGGAGGGATCGCTTCTCCAAAGAGAAAGTGCCTCTAACAGGTCTGATACTTCAGCCGACGACAGCGAAGCTCTAACAGATTTGAGTGTATTAATGTGAATCACACGCCTGTCAGCGGAGACCGTGATTGCACTCTTCTTTCGCTTCATAGTGAAGCAGAAAAGTCATTTTCTGATTCTTTTTTGTTGTTGTATTTTGTGAGGCTTTATTCACTTAAATTATATCTTATACCAACAAACAAAACATCCAATTTCAAACTTGAAATGAATGAAACTAGAATTTTTCTTTGGTCGTCGATGGCCGACTGATTAATCACTTCATCAGGGAAACAGTTGATAACCTCAGGGCCGGGTCATACTTTACTACATTCCACTTTCTCGATGACCCGCTTCACATTTTCTGCGTGTGCGTACATGTCCGTACGTGGGTCTGTTCACACTTAATGACAGCCCCTGTCACTCTGATGTACACTTTACACTTTGTCTACTCAATCTCACATTCCATTCTCGTTGTAGCAATTCTAGTTCAGACTCTGTGGTTTACCCTCCGTTTTCTCCAGTTCTGTTGGTGGATAAGTGATGAATTAACTTCCTGAGAACTTAGCTTGAATCTCCTTCACCCGTGCTCATGCCGCGATTAGTGCTGAGCGATTTACAAGCAGATGTGTGGGAGCACTTCGGGTTTAAAAAGGAGAGTCTAAGCACCGTTTACCAGTTAGCCCCGTTAGCCGTTAGCCTACAGTCGAACTGGAGCGTTCTGTTTATAACGAAAAGAGCAGCGTAACCTGTATACTGCGTATGTAAGCTGTATTTATTGACTGTTTTGGAAAAGCCATTGTACTATGTTTACTTACCCGGTGGCTAGACTGGCTAACTCATATGTCAGTGTCAAGTAAATGGAACACTCACAAGATGTCATCAAAATCACTCTGTACCCTTTAAATCTTTCAGAAAATGATGCAAGTGTATTGAATTATATCGAATCGTATCGTGAGCTGAATATCGTGTATCGTATCGTGAGATTAGTGTATCTTTACAGCCCTAGCAGCGATTTGCTGCCGTGCCAATGCGAGATCACATTTGTGCACAATTTGCGCATAATACTGTTCTTTGAAAGCATTCATGTAAAGTGCTCCCATACGTTTGACTCTCTGCTAATGTTGTTCTCTGCTGTGTCCCTTGTTCTTCTTCTTTTACGGTGGTCGGCATCCAGCTTAATGGCGCTTACTGCCCCACATTAGGGGAGAGCAACTGTACATGTAATAACGTAGACCCAACTAATCGATTGTTAAATTAGTCGCCAACTATTTTAACAATGGATTAGTTGTTGCAGCCTTACCTTACAGTCTTATTCGTCTTCTCTTTTGACCAACACTAGAGCAATCCGCCAACTGGACTGGAAAGTGTTGTACAGTCACAGTCTACATGTATGGTCAGAACACCACGGACACAATGGGTGAAAGGGAAGGTGAAAAGTATGAGCCAGGCCTAACCAAAGTCCTTGATCTGTGATGTCGTAGTCCTTGAGTTCATGCTCCTATAGGAACGTATGGAAGGTTATTTCTGGGTGTGATGTTCAGAGGATGTGAGCAGAGCGACACAATGAGAGTTTTAGCTCGGCGCTCACGGAGCTGTATTCGCTCTCCCAGCTCTGCCTCCTCACAGCCGCTGTAGACTGGTGAATGTTCACTCTTCGTATAGATGTAAGGTGAGGGTCCAGTTTTTCCTGCTTTTTCTTTCTTCTAAAGATAAAAATATGGCCCAAATCCTTTTGCTCACATGCCCTGGCGAGTTCTCCTGTTGTTGGTCCACAGTGGACTGTGACAATACTCTGCATTGTTATTCACAACAGAGGAGATCCAGAGAGGATGCTGATGGCCAAATTGAATTTCTGACTGAATGAGGAATCAGCTGCTTGCGGATGGTCTGGAGAAGGCCGAGTCTCTATGTGGGGCTGCTGTTGGAGTGCCATTCATACATTGCAGATCCTCCAAACCCATTAAAATTCAGAGTCTAGTTTCCTCTGGCCAGGTGGAAAAGGGCTCCTCCAGCTGCCGAACAGCAACAAAGCTGCTCTGGGGTCACAGTAGAAACATGTAATCCCTTCCCTGCTGCTTTGAGTGACAAGAACACCCCATAAAGAGTTAATATCCTTAGCCCTCAGCTTTGCTACATCTGCAGGACTTTGTTTAACCCTCAGGGCCTGACTCGGTTTTAGCAGCTTTTGATCTTTCACAAAAGAAAAAACCTTTCAGACAAAGAAGGAACTTTAATGGATAAGTGATGGAGACAAAAAACAACAGCCAGGATTCACAGACAATTCTATTAAAGTTCTGACCCTGAAAGAGACGTCTTTAAGGTGTTGGACAAATTGCAGAAATGAGTCGTACAATAAGGTCAAATGTAGCTGAAGTGTTTTAAAACAATGACATAAAAGTGTAGATGTAACCGAAAATGCAGTCATTTTGTCTTATTCTGGCAGTTTACTGCACCAGCGGTTTAAGCAGCAAACCAAAAACCAGAGAGACTAAAATGAAAGGAATAAAAGTGTAATCACACGCTGTTGTCAGTGCTCTCCATAGCACTTTATTCTATTGTGTGTTGTACGTGGACATCAAACGTGACTCACTGGAGGAAAAAGGGAAAGGAATGAATCACATTTTTAGTGTTTGGATATTTCGTTTACCTACCTGCTAATTTTGGTGTAGAAGAGGCACTGTATTGTTGCTAAAATTGGACTTTTTCTGTGACGTTCATGAGCTGATTTCAGTGCAAATACAACACAGGAGACACGTAGTAAAGCTCTGAACTAAACATACATGCAAAGAAAGTGCAAAATAAAGTATTTAAAGATGGTTTCTAATCAAGTAATAACAAAAAAAAAATTTGTGTATTTATTCCTTACCTCAGGTGTGAAAAGTAGAATTCTGTCTAAATTTGTGGATAGAAATAGTTGTTTTGCAGCGTCACCTCAGGTAAGAAGAGAATAAAAAAAAGAAGAAGAATGCAGGCGAGCCAGAACCCACTGAGCTTTTTTCCGTCCTGGTGAAAAGAATGAATTATTCAACAGTAAGCAAGCTTTCAGCTCGCCATTTGTGTTGCCTTTGATCTACGAATCAGGAGTTTGCATGAATGCCTGTATTGTCATGTCATGTTTCCAGTGTGTGAATTATTGAGAATAGTGCCGCCCCCTAACCCTAACCCTAACCCCCCCCCCCCCCCCCCGCCACAGCTGCTAAAGTTTACACGGCAGGTGCACTGGATATCGTTGGCTGGTTTTGTTTTGTGAGCTCACGTGAGCTCGGGTTCGCTCTGGGTTGGCCTCACCTCAATATTCGGCGTGAAGAGAATATTTGGGGTCGTCGACCTTCAACAAACATCTCCATTTTAGTGACGGAACAATAATGTGTAGGCGTACTCGTGGCATGCGTCCAGACAGGTGCAGTTAACAGGATCTCACCTGCTGCTGACAGATATAACACTGCTATTTAACAGCTTTGATGAAAGATCTAAGATTGATCCACGTTTGGCTTTGGTTAAAACCATGTAGTGGGTTTTTAAAGGCCATAGTTTGAAGCATGGAAAAGCTAATATCTTGATAATTAAGCTAATTAAGTGGCCTCTTACCCCAAATAAAAACATCAGAATTGAAAGCAAGGAGAAATATCCATAATTACATAATTATAAAGATAAAAAGCATAGTGTTTTATAAATTACCGCCTATTTTGTTGTGCATTTATTTATTAACATAAGTAGAGCTGAAACGATTAATCGATTATTAATCAATTACTACATTAATCGTCAACTATTTTGATAATCGATTCATCGGATTTGAAGAGTTTCTTTGCTCCACATAAACAAAGCGATCATTAAAACTGAATCATTTTGGTTTGTGGACAAAAACAAAGACATTCAAGAACATCGTCATTTCCAGGTTTGACAAACACTGATCGACGTTTTTTAACATTTTCTGACATTTTATGGACCAAACTATTCATCGATTATGAAAATAATCGTTAGTTGCAGCTCTAACCATAAGGTGGCAGCAGGAAGCGTTTGTTGAGTGGACTGAAGAGGTGTGGAAATTTGCAATGTTCCTTGAATGCATCAACAGCAAACGAAAACAAACGGACACAGTCTGACGCGTCCACAACCAGGAAAAGAAAAGACTTGATTTTCCTGAGGAGTTAATGATCTCAGTCGCTAGTTTCAGGTCTCCATCGGTCGAACATCAGGCCTTGAAGAAGACATTTCAAGCGATGATGCACACTGGGACGTTGTTATTGAATATTTATTGACCTTTTTATGTGCCGTACTAGTGAAAGCACATGAAATATCGAAGCCGCTCGGTTCACTAAATACAGAAGAATGCTGCTTATGCCCGGCCAGATGAGGACCTACGTTACTTACTGCAGTTCTTGTGTTCTTCTGTTCAATGATGATGAACCACTGATAGAAAAATGCCTCGTCCCCCCCGGTGAATACCACAGATGCAGCTTTTTAGCACGTGCTTCATTGTCCCATTGAGTCGTGATAACAGTAAGATCCATTAATTGATCCTGAGGTGAATGTGGAAAAATGTCTCATTGTATGGAGAGTTTGATGCATTTCGTGGAGGAGTAGAGCAGATCCATGGCACTGGTTGGCTACAGCTGGACTCATAATTAGAGTGCCTCCTTACCTATAATTTGTGTAATAGTTTTGGGTTTGCAGCGCGTTATTACCATATGAAAGGGCTAAGCTGGGGTCATGTGCATTGCTGCAGCAATTAGAGCAGAGCTGAGGGCAGAAGAATGTTTGGAGCTGTTGTTAATTGGAAATCTCTACAAAGCTATGCTTTAATTATAATTTAGTCCGAGCCATACTGTTTCAAACCCAATGTATTCAGCTGCCTTTATTTTCTGTAATAGTATGAACAGCCAGGTCTGTTTCCTTTCAAAGCATCAGGCTTTGAAGAGAATGAGATTGAATTAGATTAATTTGAAAGGAGGCTGCTGCCGCTGCTGCTGGATTCTTTTCTTTTTTTCATGCTAATGTCACATTTTTTTTCATGGGGAAATGGGATCTGGTTTGTTTAGAAGATGCAGTACATACCCTCTGTTTTACAAGGTTACACAGCCTGTAGTCAGGGACCTCGGGCACAAGGGTGCGAGGACCTATTGGAATTGCTTAGATTATTATCATTATTGTTATTATTATTATTTTTCTCTCCACTGCAACTCAAATTTGACCCCCTAAAACGGACGAAAATTGCCACAAACATCAGAACTGGCGAAAAATTTGATAAAATAATGGACTTGCGAAAAACCAATGCAAAATGGCCCAGTAGCGCCCTCCACAGGTCAAGTGCCTATGGAGCTGGACAGAATTTAGTTGCGACGGATTTCGCGAAATTGGGTGGCTATAGACGACACCATGACCTCAACTCAACAGGAAATCAGCCATCTTGGATTTGGCGTATTCCTTGGCATTTCGCAAGTTTCTTAACCGAGCTTGCTCATCTAAGGGCGTTTATCCCAATAAGATGAAAAACGTGTGAAATTGTACTAGACCCATCCAAGATCGAATGTTACGAGAATGTTTCCCAGATTCAAAAGGGGGCGTGATCACGATCGTAACTTTGGCGAATTTCGATGGCTCGGCGGGAAAACACGAAATGCGCGATAACTTTGCTATAAATTGACCAATCGGCATGAAACTTCACAGGTGAAACGAGAAGAACCATATAAGGTTCTTCGGCTTGTCCTAGGAGAAACCTTTTTGTCCCAAGGTAGAACCTTTTTATAAAGGTTCCACCTGGAACCCTTTTTGAAAAGTTCCACCAAGAACCCTTGAAAAGCCCTTTATTCAGGGAAGGGGTTTTAAAGGGTTCTCTGGATCAAAACGGTTCTTATTTGAACCATTCGTGTTACCAAGAACCCTTGAAACGAGACATGTCCACGAACGCAAATTTGACCTAAACTCGATGTCGGCCATCTTGGATTCGTTCTTCTCCCACAGTTTTGTGTAATCCCCCACATATCTTATATTTTACATTTAAACTTCAACTTTAAATTGTCATCATTCGGCAGAATTATTTTAATTATTCATTATTCATTCTCTCCATGTCATATGATTTGATTAAATTAGTAAAAAATCTTCCAAATAAGAAGGGAAAGACCGTTTTAAAACAGCTGCAGCAGCTGAAATTATGGCAATAACTAAACATTCACACAGACACTGATCCCATAACGTCCTCGTCTGCCTTCATACAGTCGTTATTTTATAATTAACCAGTCTCTCTCTACCCCCCCCCCCCCCCACCTCTTTTCTTATTCACACAGGTCGAAATGAGCTGATAGCGAGATACATCAAGCTCAGGACCGGGAAGACGAGGACCCGGAAGCAGGTTAGACAAAAGAGAAGACGTCTCTGTTGCATGCTCTGTCAGAAAGCTGTCGAGTGTGAGTGTGAGTGTGAGTGTGAGTGTGAGTGTGAGTGTGCAGAACGCTGCCTTTGTTTCTGCGGGAAAGAAAATAAAGCTAGACGGAGAATAACAAAGCCTAACTGTGGAGGAAGCAGACTCCTCCTCTTTTACTGATAATGAAGAGAATTCCCTGGATTAAGATTTTCAGAATGTTTGGAATCCACTACATATAATATACTTAAAGCATTTATCTACAGCATATTACAGGGTTTCTGAATCAGTTACTGAGCACATAACTGATCTATAATCTGTTGTTGTCATTCTTAGAAATATAATCTTAACAGTGAAAGTAGATGATGAAGGTTGTGTATATTTCTGCCCTTTAGAAGCCTTTAATAATACTGTATGAAGGTCAAAGCCTTCATAGCTGAGTACCATCTCTGATCAATGAGAGAGTATTTGCTAGGTAAATGAAATCTAAATAAATATCTTTCCCACACAGGTGCAATATATATAATAATTATAATCCTGTTGATTCAGGTATTTAATGGACCTGATAATGAGCTTCAGTAACAGCTGACTGATCTTCTCTCGAAACAGGAAGTTCCCAGACTCGACTACTGACTTTAATAACAGAGATAAATAAGCAAGTGTGTGTGTGTGTGAATTGATGAGTCTGGATCAGAAAAAAACATGGTGGTTTCTCTCTGTGACTGTGAATGAAAAAGACTTGTTTACTTGTTTACCTTCAGCTGCATCAAAGGTCTAAATGTGTACAATTGAGTTGAAATTACACTTTATAATCGCCTGATTGTGTAAAGTATGAGCTGTTTTATATTTAGGAGGCGGCGGCCATTTTGGACCACCATGTTTTAACAATAAACATAAACATAGGGTGAGGTGAAGCATATTTTGCTGCAACAATCAGCTAATTTTTACACATTGTTCCTTTAAATTGAAGGTGTTTATGAGGACATATTTAATAACGGCAGCCATGTTTTTCCTCGTCAGTTAAATGTTTGTTTGTGTTAGTTTTAGTTCAGATGTGAAAAATGTCCAGCGAGGACAGAATAACGCTGAAGTGTGTGAGTGAATGTGGGCCGAAATGCCTCGTCCAGCTCCCATAAGAATACGAGACGAGCCCATTGTCATTCAGCACACAGCAGATCACATCTGTGTGCTCTTAATGTGTGCTAAAGGGGCCTGCATCCTCCTTAATCAGTTCACTTAAATAACGACAACACACAGCATAACGCTTTATTGGCTGTTATCGTGGTGTGTGGCTGGGACATGCTTCCGTTATGCACCTTATCTCCCTGAAGTGTTTCCTCTTTTTTTTTCCTCAACAAAGACATCATGTATAATCCACTTTCTACTTTTTTGTTTTCTTGCTTTTTTATTTTCCCCTTTTCTCTTTTTTTTTTTTTTAATGGAGGTGTCTAGTCACATACAGGTCTTAGCAAGAAAGAAAGTTCGAGAAATCCAAGCTGCCATTAAGGTACGTCTGGCTTTGCCCAGTTGTAGGGGGCTTTTCATTGCCATGGTTACAGGTTCTTCCTTTGTTTTCCTCCCCTCCCCTACCCCGCAGGTGTCTAGTCACATTCAGGTTCTTGCCAGAAGGAAATCTCGTGAGTTTCATTCCAAGCTAAAGGTATGCGCTTTCCTGCTTTTGGGCTTGTTTGGTTGCTGTGCGTCTTTGACTTCCTGTTTCCTGCGGTGACAGAGTGAATGCCTGGTGTTCTGATTCCTCTTAACCCAGAGCTTCCACTTTACTGTCGTCTGTTTCAGGTTAACTAACCATCTCTAACCCACACTCAGGCATGCTGTCACTGTCACTGTCACCTTTCATCTGTATGTGTGTGTGTGGCTGATCATCGTATCAATGAAAATAAAACACTTTAGATTAGGGAACACATATTCACCATTAACTAGGTGTTTACTTTAGTGTATAAGTAGCATAGTAGCCCGTTATTAGTCATCAATAAGCACGTATTAACACCTTATTCTTCACTCTTAGAAATAAAAGTGCTTAATAGAACCATATAAGGTTCTTTGGCTTGTCCTTTTGGAGGGTTCCACCAAGAACCCTTTAAAACCCTTTATTCAGGAAAGGGTTTTTAAAGGGTTCTCTGGATCAACATTGTTCTTACTGGAACCATTAGTGTGACCAAGAACCCTTGAAAATGTTTTTTCAGAAGCAAATGGTTCCAGGTAGAACCTCAGCCCTTGTAGAAGAACACTTGTGGAACCCTTATTTCCAAGTGTATACTCTTAGAAATAAAAGTGCTAAGTAGAACCATATACGGTTCTTCGGCTTGTCCTCATTGGAGAACCCTTTTTGTTTCCAGGTAGAACCTTTTTATAAAGGTTCTTGGTGGAACCCTCCAAAAGGGTTCCACCAAGAACCCTTTAAAAACCCTTTATTCAGGAAAGGGGTTTTAAAGGGTTCTTTGGATCAAAATTGTTCTTACTTGAACCATTAGTGTTACCAAGAACCCTTGAAAGGGGTTTTTCAGAAGCAAATGGTTCCAGGTACAACCTCAGCCCTTGTAGAAGAACACTTTTGGAACCCTTATTTCTAAGAGTATATGCAC
Organism: Microchirus variegatus; assembly: GCF_963457635.1. Lineage (NCBI taxonomy): Eukaryota > Metazoa > Chordata > Actinopteri > Pleuronectiformes > Soleidae > Microchirus > Microchirus variegatus. The sequence continues at coordinate 32,368,652 of NC_139807.1, read as the reverse complement.
TCTTAGAAATAAAAGTGCTAAGTAGAACCATATAAGGTTCTTCGGCCTGTCCTCATAGGAGAACCCTTTGGGAGGGTTCCACCAAGAACCCTTTTAAGACCCTTTATTCAGGAAAGGGGTTTTAAATGGTTCTCTGGGTCAAAATGGTTCTTACTGGAACCATTAGTGTTACCAAGAAAAAGCAAAATTTGCTTCTGAAAAACCCTTTAATGGTTCCAGGTAGAACCTCAGCCCTTGTAGAAGAACCCTTTTGGAACCCTTATTTCTAAGAGTGTACCTCTATTATGACACAATTACCTTTTACCTACATAAGGTGTTAATACGTGCTTAATATTTACTATTAAAAGGCTCGTATGCTACTTAATAAGCACCTAATTAATGGTGAACATATGTTCCCTAATCTAAAGTGTTACCAACAATAATATAATGGCAATAATAACAATAGACAGATGAATTGTGAGCTCTCTAAGGCAAATTCGTTGATAGTTAATCGCAGTAGAAGCAGTGGAAGCAGCAGTAAATGAAAACGAGATCCATTACAGTTCATCCTGAGCTGCTAACAAAATCCATGACAATCATTTCCAATAACTGTTGACACATTTCCCTGAAAACTGTCGCAGGCTTTTGGCACGGAGGGAAAAAATAACGTCAGGGATGACTTAGTTAGTTAGGAGACCATGAATGTTCATATTTCATGATTCACTGAGACGTTCAGGATGGACTAGAATGGAGCACGGTTTAGTGGCCATACTGAGAGTTCACAACAAACTTGACTTTTTAATGAAGCTATAAACTCCAGTACTCGTCATAATAAGGCCAACATTTTCATATATTATATATTATTATATATTTTCCCTATTAATGGTTTGGTCCATAAAATGTGGAAAAAATGTGGAAATTAAGATGTTCTTGAATATCTTGTTTTTGTCCACAAACCAAAAATATTCCGTTTTTAATGATTTATTTGTTTTATCGAGCAAAGAAACCAGAAAACATTCGATAATCTAAATTCTAAGTCGTCTATGTCTTTTCAACTGAATTAGGAGCATTTTGCACCGCTGAATCCATCCGTTTTTCTCAGTCAGGTCAGGTTTTTATGCTAATTTGATTTAGAAAAATCCGATCTTTTGACTAAATTGATGACATTTTTGTGACATTATACCACATTTAATAGCAAAATAAGCACGGTAAGCTCGCTTTATGGAACACGTGACTAGATTCCTGTCAGGAACAATGGTGTATTCACCGCAGATGTAGCAGAATACGTGCAGATTATTTTTGCAAGATCTTCTCGTCGAAGTCATTTAATTCACTTTTAATATAAAAAGAAAACAATTAGTCATAAGTTGGCACATGCAAAATCTTTAGAATTTGTTTATTGCATCATATGACGTGAAAATACCCGTACATGTACATGTACATCAACATTATCCTAAATCAGCTAAAAAAAAACGTAAACAATAAATTTGGTGTTATCAAAATAGTTGACGATTAATTAAGTAATTGATTAGTAATTGTTTCAGCTCTACTTATTACTCTGTAGTTTAAATGTGTAGATGTGAGGAAGCATGGTGCTGCTGGTGAGGGGCTGACAGCTGCAGCTCTGAGCACATTTATCTCTTTACGTCTTTTCTTACGAAGCAGAATTCTGCTGCGCTGTGTTTAATAAACGAGGAGGTGATTCCACCTCCGCCTCCTTTGACAACGCAACCCCGACTTTCCTGGCTGTCAGCGGCTCAGTGTTGTGCATTCAGAGCACGGAATAATGGTCCGTAGTGAAGCTGGCTGTTTTCTGAAATGCCCTCTCTCTCTCTTTCTTTCTTTCTTTCTTGTTCTTCCTTCAGTCCGTTAACAACTCCAGACTCTAACTAACAATGCCGGCGTGGCTGTGAGTCGCTGCTTCCCTTCCTCCCGAGTTCAGATGTCATTATTTCAGAGCAACGCTGACATCTGTCATCATTTTCCATCATTTTTTTTTTCTGGAATGACATATTCAAATGGGACAAATCAGTTTGAAAGGAGTCGTCTCGAATACTATTGACCTGTAATGTATCAAGTAATGCTTCTATATCAAAGGAAAGCACACTTTTCCAAATGTACCGTTTTCTTTTCTTGGTTACCCTGCGATAGATTTTGACTTTCACCCTTTTCTCGATTCCTGTGTTCAACCCAATTTAATAACTCCCCCATTAGTTTTTGGTCTTTTGGGGACATATTTAAAAACATGTTTTATTAATATATTTGTGTAATTGGGGAAAAAGATGATTTTTGTGTCACTGGTAAGGATATGGTCAACATTAGAGCTGAAACAATTACTCGATTAATCGATCACTAAATTATTCGTCCATTTTTCTCAATCGGATCAGGTTTTTATGCTAATTTGATTTTGAAAAATCCGATCTTTTGACTAAATTGATGACATTTAGCCCGAGCTTTATCCTGATCACCAAGTTTAATACCAGAATAATCATGGTAAGAAAAAGAATTTTGCATCATATGACGTGAAAATACCCGTACATGTATCCTAAAATCAGCTTAAAAAACGTAATAAATTTGGTGTTGACCTGTCTAAATGATGAATCGAGTTAAAGCTTTTTTCATGATTAAAACAGGATTTCTGATTGTTTTAGCTTCTGTATGTCTGTATTTATTTTAGTGCTGTCAAACGTTAACAGCGTTTAACGGCGTCAACGTTAGCGCATGACGCGTTTCCATGACGACTGGCTGGAAAAAGACGAGCATGACGTCTTGTTTACGTGCCGCGACAACAGAGTCCAGGCACTGTTTACCAGTTAGCTGCGTTAGCTGCATTAGCTCCTTTCAGCGCCGTTAGCGTTAGCCTACAGTGGAACTGGAGCGGTCTGTTTATTAAAAGAAAAGAGCAGCGCTACAAATAACCAGCGTACCTGTGTACTGCGTATGTGTGCCTCTGTTTTTAAAGTTTAGCGTTACTTTAGAGACTCATTTTAACAATCGGGAGTCACGTAAACATGACGTCACGCGCGTCTTCTGTCAAACGTTAACAGCGCTTAATGGCGTCAACGTTAGCGCATGACGTGTTTCCATGACGACTGACTGGAAAAAGACGCGCGTGACGTCATGTTTGCGTGGCTCCCGATTGTTAAAACGAGTCTCTAAAGTAACGCTAACCTTTAGAAACAGAGGCACACATACGCAGTACACAGGTATGCTAACGTTATTTGTTAGCCGCTGCTCTTTTCCTTTAATAAACCTCCAGTTCCACTGTAGGCTAATGCTAACGGAGCTAACTGGTAAAACGGTGCATGGACTCCGGTGTCGCGGCACGTAAACATGACGTCATGCGCGTCTTTTTCCGGTCAGTCATCATGGAAACGAGTTGTGCGTTAACGCGCGCTAACCTATTGCACAGCACTCATTTATTTGCTCCATAAAACCACTAAATCTAAATTAAAACTAAAAAATTTAAATTGTAACAATAAAATAAAATGTTCTGACATTTTATGGACCAACGGATAATTCGATTAATCTGGAAATTAAACGATGGATTAATCAATAATTAAAATAATGGTTAGTAGCAGCTTTACTAAAGATTAGGGATGCACATGTAACCGTCAAGGAAGTAAATGATAGTATATCTAATGTCCTCGGGTGTAATCTGTGAGTGTGTGTGTGTCAGACAGCTCTTTCAGGGGCACAGTCTGAAGGAAAACAGACAGCTTTTGTACGAATCCCTGTCTTTTCTCATTTAAAGCAAATTAGAGTTCAGCAGGAAAAAGAAGAAGAGCACAACTCGTGGGCATCAATGAAAACCTGCTGTTTCTGGTGCCGTCTGTGGCATTTCAGTCAAATTACCCGTCATTAAGTTACTGTTCTGTTGTTTTGTCTCCTCAATGAAAACCACTGATCACATTGTGTTAAAGTATAAAGAGCGAGAGACGCTTTGCCACAAAGAACAAGGATCATTTGTAAATACACATTTCATGATCCTTTTGTTGTGAAGCCCTCATTACACATGTGTGTGTGTGTTTGTTCTACTGTGTAAAGAAGCTTGGGCCCTAAAATTAAAGTAGAATGATTTTGTTTTTTATTATTATTGTTTGGAGGCTTAAACATGTTGAAAATATGGATTTACAATAAAACCCTTGTTTGTTTGCATTTAGGTTACAAACATGGTAAGTAATCATTTTTCTCTTTGTGGTTTGCTTTCATTAGGCCCTGCCTCCACTTTTGGCTGCTAGTGATGCATTTTGTGCTTCTGCCATAGACACACAATAGAAACACACAATAGAAACACACAATAGAAACACAACTGCTGCTGTGGCCTGGTCCTCCCAGTCTATTGGGGCGCACGTGTGTGTGTGTGTGTTTGTGTGTGTTCTTGTCTTTCTATGCTTTTGTGGACCCGCCCCTGACAAACTACCTTTTATGTGGGGACATTTTTCCTTCTGGGGACATTGATGGAGTAAAGACATGTAGGTGCGTGTGTGCGTGTGTGCGTGTGTGCGTGTGTGTGTGTGTGTGTGTGTGTGTGTGTGTGTGTGTGTGTGTGTGTGTGTGTGTGTGTGTGCTCTTGTATTTCTATGCTTGTGTGGACCACCCCTGGCAAAACACCTTTTTTAAGGGGACATTTTTCCTTATGGGGACATTATGCCCGCTCCCGAATGTGGTCCCCACAATAGGGTAGAGACATGTAGATGGTTTAAGGGGACATGTACCCACATTTTTCCTTGTGGGTACATTACTGTGGTAAAGACGTGTGTGTGTACGTGCGCGTGCGCGTTCGTCTTGTCCTTCTATGCTTGTGTGGACCACCCCCTCACAAACTATACCTTTTATGTGGGGACATATTTCCTTCTGGGGACTTTAATGGGGTAAAGACGTGTGTGCGTGGGTGTGTGTGTGTTCTCGTCTTTCTATGCTTGTTTGGACCACCCCCTGACAAACTACCTTTTATGTGGGGACTTGTTTCTTTATGGGGACATTTTTCCTTATGAGGACATTATGCCACATTCGAATGTGGTCCCCACAATAGGGTAGAGACATGTAGGTGTGACATTTTTCCTTCTGGGGACGTTAATGGGGTTAAGACATGTAGGTGTGTGTGCGTGTGTGTGTGTGTGCACTCTTGTCCTTCTATGCTTGTGTGGACCACCCTCTGGAAAACCACCTTTTATGTGGGTACATTTTTCCTTCTGGGGACGTTAATGTGGTAAAGACATGTAGGTGTGTGTGTTGTCGTCATAGTGTTATAGTGCATCTTGCTGCTCGTCCTGCATGTTCACCTTCAGCTTCTGTCGCTAGTGAGAAAGCATGGGTTTGCCTCTGTGTGTTATGTGTATTGTGAGTGTGTGTTTTTGCTAAAATTTTTGCAAGTTGATTCCAACTCAAAACACAAGTTAGTTAATGCACGTTTAACACGTTACGATATCCCATAACGACACCGTTTAACAATGCTCCTCTCTATTTACAGTTAATACACGCTGATGATTTCAGTAGGAAACATTTAGCGTGTGATCGTTCGGTGTCCTTCAGTTTCCTCTGCAGTGTTTTCCGACGCTGAATGAGCTAAATTAGTCAACATTTAAGTGCATACCACAGCTCACTATTGTGTATATTGGAATTTCAAAGGTAATTGTTTGGCACATTCCTTTAAAAAAAAAAAAAAACACCCACACCTACACAGCAACGCTGATGCGTCTTCTTTTTAACCTGCTCGTTGTTTACTGTTGTGAGAGAGGTCAGCGGTGCATTCAGCGTGTTTTGTTTAGAATCTGCTTGTTGCTGCCTCTGCAACATGCTCCACCGACCCCCCCCCCCCCCCTCCTGTGTGTGTGAGTGAGTGAGTGAGCGCTAAAGCCTTTTGTGTGACTGCTGTTAAAGGACCAAGCCGTGAAGGACAAAGCCCTCCAGAGCATGGCCTCCATGTCCTCGGCCCAGATCGTCTCTGCCACCGCCATCCACAACAAGCTGGGCCTGCCAGGCATCCCGCGCCCAGCCTTCCCTGGAGCAGGGGTAAGAGTTTCGCTGGCACCCTGTTCCCGATCAGTGCTGCCCAGCTTCACCCAGAGCAGCCATGAGGCCAAACACACCAACCCCCCCCCCCTCCATCCTCCCTGTCCAAATCACATTACACACCATCAGATAAGCAGATGATCAAAAGGGAGTGGTAGTCAAGATAACTACATCCACCGAACACGGAGCTAAGAAGCGTTTTCATCACGTCGCTACAGCCGCTCACAATAGGATTTCCTCTGTTATTTGTCCTTTGTTGGTTATTTATACTCGTGTCTAATTCTCCAGTTATGGCAGGGAATGATTTCCGCCGGTCAGCCAGGATCGTCGCAGGAGTGAGTGTGAAGTTTTCCCTTTTCTTTGTCATAAAGAAAAACAGAAAACTTTGAAAAAACAGCAGTGATTTTAATGTTGTCGTGTGTTGTCTTTCCTCCTGCGCTCCAGCATTAAACCTTTTACGCAGCAAGCCTACCCGACCCAGCCATCAGTCACAACAGCCATAACAAGTAAGACTTTATTTTCTCGAAGTGAAAAACACATTTGCAGTTTCTGAATGTGACGACACTGAAGTGGCACTTTTGGTTTGATTACTTTCCCCCGACATAATCTCAGTGCTTTGCTTCTGCACTGACTGTAAAGGTTGGTTTTGATACTTTGAACCTTCTTACTTTTCACCCACAGCTTCTTTATCTGCAGTCGAGCAGCGGCTGATTTAAGACTGAAATTCAAAGAGTTTTTAGCAGTTTATTTTTCCTGGCTATTTTTATCTTTACTCATCGAGTACTTTTTTTTCTTGAAGCTGCATAAACTTAATGAAAAAGAAATCCATGATACTGGAGAAAATCCTGGCACGAAACTTTAAGTTTTATTTGAGATTTATATTTTTTTTGTTTGGCCTCTTAAAACTTTCTTATTAAAATAGGATGATGATCAAAGTAAAACCTCTAAAAGTAAAAGTAAAACATCTCGAGGATTTAGGTAAATTGATTGATTTTATTCTTGTGTCAAAGTACAAATGAAAACACTCACCAAAAACCTACCCATAATGCAATATTATTGAAACTGAATGAATTCTTCATCACACTAAGAAATCAAAGTACGAGACTGTACCTAAAAAGGTACAAAATCAGGGTAAAAGCACTTTGTAGCTTTAAATTGTGTACCTGCTTGTTTGTACCTCTTAAACAGGGCTGTCAAACTCATTTTCACTGAGGGCCACATCAGCATAATGTTTACCCTCAAAGGGCCAGATGTAACTAAATATAATGTAAAATAAAGGTAACTACTCCGTCACATATTGCTAAATAACTTTCCCTATTTATTACTTATTCAAGTTACAAATATGATGCATTCAGGATGTAACCTACTCCGCAATGGTGATGCCGTCACTTTGCGGGTAAGGCAATCGCCATGCATTGTGGGAAATGTAGTTTGTTATGTTTTGTATTTGTATGCAATAAATACAAAACTCGTAATGCTTTGTATATAAGATTAGCGCCACAGTTACGTCACACAGCTATGAATCTCAGGTTCGCCTGCAACAGCTACTTTTTGGGTTATGAATTATAATACCTATACAATGTGTTTGTTTTCCATTAAAAGTCAGACTTTTATTCATCAAAAGAGTTGCAAAATGAATAGAAAATATTGTCAAGACATTGACAAGATTAGAAATAATGATTTTTATTCTAAATAAAACAGTTTTCAGCTGCGCTAACTTCATTGCACAAGGTTTTCTAATTATCCAATAGTCTTCTAACGCCATTAGCAAACACAATGTACCATTAGAACACTGGAAATGGGCCTCTATTCACCTATGTACATATTCCATTAAAAACCAGATGTTTTTCCTTCAAAAATAAGGACGTTAGTGTAGACCTGCAGGTCACATTGGTTTCATAGTTTGCTGTGCATAGGACTTTCATCGTATATGACACTGCACCATCGCGCCAATACAAAAACAGCAGAGACAACTCAATATACTCTTATATAATTAGGATATAATCCTGGTTTTCCTTCAGGTTATGAGTCCACAGCGGCTCCAGCTCCCACAGCGCCGGCGTGGCAGGGCCGCTCCATCGGTACATCCAAACTCCGACAGGTGGAGTTCTCCGCCTTCTTAGAGCAACAGGGAGACCAAGACTCGGTGAGTAGAGCGATGATTGTCTCATGATGTCACAGCGTTAATCTGGATCTTCTGCTCCTATCAGTGTCAATACAAACAGTCTAAGGAGGGAAAAGTCTGTATGAGCAACTGTACACGAATCACTGTATTTAAACTAACTGAGAACAAAACACACATCAGTGGATCACGTTTCTTAGTTTATTTATATTTTTATATTGACATCACATGACAGCAACCATTCGTCTTCATCACACCACATGTTGCTATAGAAGGCTGCTCTGTAAGGCCAGCGCCACGAGAGGCTTTTTAGTCGCATTGAAACTCTTTTTTTTTTTTCTGCTTGTGGTCGTCCATCGTGGTTTTTTTAGATCATTTAAAATTCACAACGTACAAGTTTAAAAACACCGGTCAACACCAAATTTATTTTTTTGTTTTTTTTAAGTGATTTAGGATCATTTTGATGTGCTGAATCCAAAAATCACACTGGTTTTGCTCAATCAGGTCAACTTTCTGAACAAAGCTTCATATTTGTTTTTAACGTTTTTGTTTACACGTACGGTTATTTTCACGTCATATGATGCAAATGATGTTTTATTTTATATATATATTACTAATAAATGAAATGGCTTCGACTAGAAGATCTTGCAAAAATAAACCTTTCATAAAGCGTGCTCACTGTCATTTTTGGATTCAGCGCTGCAAAATGGTCCTAATTCAGTTGAAAAGACTTACTTTTTTTTTTTGTAACCCACAGATTACACAATCTGTAGAATAGGAACAGATTACAGTGTTGTTAGTTTGTTTTTTGTTGCCTTTGATGCAGAAATATTGTTTGTCATGTGTCATGTGAGTGAAGACAAATTTATTGCTTGTGAATTTCTGTTTTCACATCTTTCTTGCTTATATTGTCACACCTTTAATCCCTGGATTTATACCAATGAAAGAGTTCGTCTTTGTCTTAATTGGAGCAGAATGACGGTTCTCTAAATCCTCACATAGCTAATGTCACTTGCTAATCTTTAGCTGTTGTAAATCACATTTCATGTTAAATTCAAACAAGATGAGCCTTGATTTGAGTTTATTTCCCAACAATTATGACCTTAAAGAGAGTTCAACCGTGTCGCTGACGCTGTTCACTGACTCTTTCAGTACAACAAGCACCTCTTCGTACACATCGGGCAGACCAATCATTCCTACAGCGACGGCCTGCTGGAGACGGTGGACATTCGTCAGATTTACGACAAGTTTCCAGAGAAGAAAGGAGGACTTAAAGAGCTTTACGGGAAAGGCCCACAGAATTCCTTCTTCCTCATAAAGTTCTGGGTGAGTGATTATTGATTATTGATCCCTTTAAATCAACCATAGACCGGAAGTACCAATTGTTTTTTTTGGGTGTATCTGCGACATTACCTCGTTTATGAAGCCCTGGAGGTTCGAAACAAGCCGCTGAGCCACTGCTGAGAACGCTGTGTTGTGTTGTATTCTCGGTTCCGACTGCGGGTCAAAGGTCGTCAAAGGGACTGCGGCGGAGGAGTCGTGACCACGCTATTTTTAATAAGTAGCAGTGCATCCACTGCTCCAGAAGGGGGAGCTGCGCTTCTGAGAGTTACGTAAACAGCGGTTCTCCTGAACAGCAGATCCTCCTGCTCCGGGCACTAGTCCGGGCACATCCGGTTGCGTACATTGAACCGCAGAAGAAGAATAACGTCCGTTGTGGAGGTGTTTCACGAGCGACAGTGTCTTCTGACTGTGGGTCTGACTCCGGGTCAAAGGTCGTCAAAGGGACTGCGGCGGGGAGTCGTGAAGAAGCTATTTTTAAACACTGTTAAAACAATGTTTTGATAATGAGGAGCAGTGCATCCACCGTTCCAGAGGGGGGAGCTGTGCTTCTGAGAGCTGGTGCTGAATATGTCACTTCCGGGTATTGGCCAATCACAACACAGTTGGGAAGCCGGGGTGAGAGTTGAGTCTGAAATATCGCGGCTGGGGAACAGCGTCAGTTTAATGTTTAAGTCTCAGCCCTAAAACTTAACCAGTTACTCAGAATTGAGGTTTCTATCTCATTAGAATCAGGTTTTTGGTCTCTATGAGGACTTCTGGTCCTGACTGAGTCCAGAAAGTGTCCCAAAGACAAACAGAAGAGACTGAAATGTGAGTCCAGTTGAGGTCTGAGTGTAATCAGAGCGCTCTCTTAATGTTTGCTGACTATATTTGGTCGTGCATAGCAGGGGAGCGTTTGATCAAAGCTGTCACTAATCTAGTGTAATATCTCCAAACAATGGAGTGACCTAGTTGCACTGCTAATGGCTGTATAAACGTCGCATGCATTTCCTCCTCCATGCAAAATGCTAACTAGCGGCAGCCAACAAAGTAGGGGCGGGCGCGCACTCTGGACCAAGTCCTCTCAAATTCCTTTTGAAGTGACCGACCAATCTGAATTTTAAATGAAAGACAGAATCTGCACAATAATGAAGGAATAACTGCTTTGCTTAATGAAGGAGGAGAATGCTGCAGGAGGACGTCTCCTCTCGTCTGTGCACCATAATGAACAGGATGTTCAGGGCATAAAAAGGCTGCCCCTCCAGAGCAGAGCAGACCAGTTCAACCTTATAAATCAGTCTTTTAATGTAACTTCATTTAATCCTCCTCAGAATCTTGTTCCCAGTGTGTGGAGACATTAACGTACGTATTCTCATGCAGCCTCAGATCCTCTAATCTGATAATACCACAGAAATTCTTAATGCAGATTTTTACAGCAGCTAACTCTGACTTCCTGTAAAGGTGCAGACTCAGTGGTGCTGCCTCAGGTTCATCACTGCACTTTATACTAATGTCTGTGTTGCTTATTTTTTATTTTTACTTCATGTTACTTCACTGTTTTGGTTCAGTTTGTTCTGCAGCAGAGGGAAAAGGTTTCTCAAACCCGTTTAACTTTTCCTACTCGATACCAGACAGAGTTCATGAGCAGCTGTTGAATTTGATGCAGCACACACACACACACACACACACACACACACACACACACACACACACACACACACACACACACACACAGCACTTAGAGGAGCAGATAAATATCTGAGTGAATGATGATGCTCCATGTCTGCTGGCTGATGTCGAGTAAACATCCCAACTATTTACTATTTACTATCTGTTTAATATGATGAGGAGCAGCAGGAGCAGGAGGAGGAGGAGGAGGAGGAGGAGGAGTTCTTCATGTTGTGTTCAAGTCATTTATAAACTGATGACGACCCAGATTTCAACCAAACTACACAGTAACATTAACCTACGATGACGTACACGTTATACTATTTTCAGCTACGTTATTTGTGAAAATGCTGAAATAAACAAAGTTTACAATTGGTAAATAAAAGTATTCTGAATCCAGATCCACATGTCACACATAAATAATATATTTGGGGTTAATGTTACCCAAATACAGTCAGTAACATGTTTTTTGTGTCACTGCTTCATTATTTTTGTTCATTTTGATGTTTGAAGTAATTGATTCTCTGTATTTAAATGAACTGATGACTCTTTCAACACATCTAATTACATTTAAGTTGACAATTACACAATAATTACATAATATACACTTGTATTCTTATAAATATTGAGCACACTTTTTCATGCCCTGTATTCATCTGTTTGCCAGGTTTTATTTGGTTTTTTTTCCTCTGAACAAAGAGTTTCCCTGATTCCTCCCCCTCTTCCTTCTCTCCAGGCCGACCTGAACTGCAACATCCAAGACGACGGCGGCTCTTTCTACGGCGTCACGAGTCAGTACGAGAGCTCGGAGAACATGACCATCACATGCTCCACGAAGGTTTGCTCCTTTGGGAAACAGGTGGTGGAGAAAGTTGAGGTACGGATTTACGCATTTTTAACCCGAATCTGAATCGCAATGAAAATCTACCCTGTTATATATTATATTATATAACATTTGTGTGTTTTTTGATGAATTCTTTTGCTCCTCAGACTGAATATGCACGCTTTGAGAACGGACGCTTCGTCTATAGAATAAGTCGCTCTCCCATGTGTGAATACATGATCAACTTCATCCACAAGCTAAAACATCTACCTGAGAAATACATGATGAACAGTGTGCTGGAGAACTTCACCATCTTATTGGTAATTACTCCACTGACCTGGAGGGGAGAGGTCCTTCTCTCTCTCCAGGACACTCATTCTTCTTCTGTTTGATTGTTTGTGGCTTCAGCTTCCTTTGGGAAAAGAAAGAAATAAGGAGGGGGTGGGGAGTGCTGAGCTTCTCCAGCAGGTTTGACATTCCTCTCATTCCACAGAGGATGAAATGCTATGTGAGGAACCTCATTATCTGCAGGAGAAACCCCAGTTATTCACCGTCACACACACAGTCTTCAAATGTCCTTCAGAGACACACAGACGACTTCTCCACACACCACTGAAATCCTTTTTATCTGAAAACTCTGGAGCTGCACTTTAGCAGCTGCAGACACCTGAGGAAGTGATGACGCTGGTCTCTGCATCCACTTCCTGATCTGTCACACTTATCATGTCACATGACCGTCCTTCCCAGAATCAAACAAAAGGCTCCAAACACCAACACAACACTGGCAGGAAACCTTCAGTCCATTAAAGGTTTATTCCTGTGTTGTTTTTGAGGAACAGCTCAAGTTTATTAATATAAAAAAAAACAATTCTCTTTTCTGGCAGGACATCGTTTAGTTTGTCTGTCTGTCTTCTGATTGGCCAACAGGGTTACAGTGAAATCCTCACCTGTTGTCTTGCTTTGCTTTTGACTGAACCAAACAGAAGGTTTTTTGGTTTTTGAGAATTTGAGTTGTGTTTGTTGGAATTATTTTTGAAAATGAAGGAGAAAAACAAAAATACTCCCGCATGACTTGACTTAAATGGTTCCGTTTGTCTCGACAGATCAGGGTTTCCCCCAGAAAACCCGCTAAGCCCGGCGGCCCACGGCGCTTTTGTAAAAAATAAACAAATAAATAAAAGTTCACAGGATTTTTTAAAATTATGACTATTATGTGTTATTGTAAGACATTTATGACAAACTGCCCTTTTATTTCTGCGCACCGCCCCTGCGCTGTTCTCTTCTCCCTCTCCTGCGCCGTTTGTCGCTTCTGCGTCTCCAAGCGGTCATTTCATATCTAAAGCAGACTGGATCATTTCTCTACGTGTTTTATCCCCACATAAGAATAATGATCTTTATGACGAGGATGGAGTGCAGTCGCGATGAAGTGCAGGTGATCCGAGTAGATCTGAGTAAAACGTGGTGACAGACTTTTCATCGTTTTCACTCCGTGGTCTTAATCTTTGTGAAAGAAGACACTTTAACGCTGCAATTACGGGAATAACAGATGAATCAGATGAGCTGATGTCTTTAGTTAACTGCTCAAAGATAGAGAATGTTCTCTGGTGTGAAGTGAATGTCGCGGGGAGTTCATAATCTGTGCCGCACGCAGCCAAGTTTTGCTTTTGCACAGAGACTTTCCAGTGTTTAACAGGTGCTTTTCCACAGTGTTGTAGCTGTGTTTCGACCGTCGAATTATCGGTGCATCCCTAAATATAAAATCTTTATTGACAAGAAAAGCCATGGTGTATGAAAAAAATCTATTTTAAATAAATAAACAAGCAACGCTAAGCCTGGCGGGGGAAACCCTGGGTTAAAGTTATTAATATTAATAATAACACAGTGCTGGTTTTTCTGATTGCACTGCTTCTCTTCTCCTGCAGGTGGTGACAAACAGGGACACCCAGGAGACGCTGCTGTGCATGGCGTGTGTGTTTGAAGTGTCTAACAGCGAACACGGCGCTCAGCATCACATCTACAGACTGGTGAAAGAGTAAGAGCAGCATCACACGATCCCCTTCTCTTTCCATAGACTCACCAACCCTCGAACACACGTGGCAGTGCCTCCACCTGAACGTCACACCTACGTACGCGACTTTCTGGTCCCCGGTCTCGAGGGAGAATGAGTTTAGTGTAAATGTTTCTTTGACTGCAGCCGTGCATCGCGGTGCAGTCGTTTTCGTGTCTAAATACGGGAATTCACGTCGGAAAATGTGTTCTGTTGGTCTCTGTTGGGTATAAATGTTGTTAAATAATTGACTAGATTAATTTGGTATATCTGTGTCGTCGTCGTCGTCTTCTTCATTATTTTGACTCAGAAAAACAAAAAAAAAAGGTAAGCGGATGCTGGCTCTTGTTCTAGCAGCAGCCTGACGTGGTCTGTGTAAGATGTTGGAGTGTGTGTCTGTTGTTTATCATGTGTGACCTTATATACACATACATATATATATACATACTGTAAATATAGAGACATGCACCCACAGCCACTAGATTTCCAAAGAGACTAAATGAGAACACGACACAAACAGCAGCTGAAAGCAAGTGCTTGTGAATTAGCAGAATTACTGCTATGAAAAAAAAGCTTTCAGAACAATATTCCTCCCCGTTAAAGAAGCACTCCGAGTCAGCGACGCTAAAGAACGCGACGTTTGGCCTGAATCTGAGGCACAAATACGTTGGAAAACCGCCTGTTAAACGTGATCTGACAAGTTTGATTTGCTGAAATGACTCTGAACTGGACGATCTCACGACGTCCGGAAGCACTTTGTCCTCTTTGTCCCTGGACTTCGCCTTTAGTCGTCTGTGACTACACAACACTTTGAATGATTGTAACACTACACATATTTGTATGTATGTATATATGTGTATGTACTGTATATATATATATATATATATATATATGTGTATATATGAGTATGTACATATACACATATATACATGTACGTATATATGTGTGTATGTACATATACACACCTATGTGTGCGTGTGTATATATGTATATGCATATATGTATGTATATATGTGTATGTATATATGTGTATGTATATACATATATACATATGTATATATACATACATATATGCATATATGTATGTATATATATGTGTATGTATATATGTGTATGTATGTATATACATATATACATACGTATATATACATACATATATGCATATATGTATGTATATGTATGTACATGTGTATATACATGTACATATATATATATATGCATATATGTGTGTATATGTATATACATAAATACACATACATATATATAAACATATTTATATATATATATATATATACATGTGTATGTATATATATACATATATGCATTTATATACATATTCATGTATGTGTATATATATATATACATATACACACATATATACATGCATACATATATATACATATATGTATGTATATAAGTATATACATACATATATGTATGTGTGTTTTTTTATATATACATATACACACATACATACATATGTATATATACATATATATTTACATATGCATGTACATGCATATGTATACATATGTATACATATGTATATATATGCATATGTATGTACATATACACACATAAATGTACATACATATGTGTATATATATGTATGTACATATGTATATGTGTATATATATGTATGTACATATGTATATGTGTGTATATATATGTATATACATATACATATATATGTACCCGTGACAGAGACTGAGACGCAGCAGTGTCAGGGCGTTTTCCCAGTGTCCTCCTCACATGTTTGGCCTCCACTGATCCCGAGCCTTAAAACATCCTCTCACTGTGTGTGAACTCCAAAAAAGACGCCACTAAAACTGTGATCTAACAAGGAAATCCATCACACAGAAAAAAAAACAGCCAAAGTATACAAAGTCTACAGTGCCTTAGAATATATTCTGTCATCATCACTCTTTTATCTTTGAGTTTAAGATCACGTCCGCGGATGAGAGCGGGAAAAAAGAACTCACCGCCCTCTTGGTGTTCAAACGCCTTCACACTCCTCACAAAAGCAGCCGGTGTTGTTTTGAGCGCCCTCGTCTTCAGTCTCATGGTCACAAACAGTCGTGGAAACGCGTCTATTTTTTCCTAAAAAGCCCACTCCTTTTTTCTGAGAGTGTATTTTAAAGAGAGAGTTTGAGCGACACAGTCGAGCCTTTGTCCTGCGGCGGTAGCGAGGAAGTGCCTTTAGTTTCCAAACATTTACAGCTTCAGCAAGAGATAAAAGATAAAAAAAAAACCAAGACCAAAAAAGGAGACGTACGTGAAACCAATCACCACGTTGCCTTTTCAAAGGATTGTAATCACGGCAAAGGAAACAAAGGACATATATAAATATACGTTTATCAAACTCTGAAGCTACGACCTGCTGACGAATCTCTGCAGCTCTGTGCACACTTGCAGGTTCAAGTGTTTTTTCTTGTTGTTGTTGTTTTTAAACACAAACACGACGTCACATGATCGCAGAGAAAAAAAAACCCCAGCTGTGATCGACGAGGCAGGGACCAAGTTTATACTTCATTTATGATTTTACATCACAGTAAAAGAGCAGCGTGGTTATATTAGGGCTGTACGGACATATGGACCAACAGTCATATCCTGATATATTTAGGCTGAATATGGATATACGATTATATACATATATAAATATATATATATGTATATATACGATTATATATATCCTGATATTTGAGTGAGAGCTGTGAAATGAAATGTTCGGTCAAAGTCAAATCCAGTGAAACCGGCTGTTTCAGTTGGAAAATCAAGTGATTTTTTAAAATCAAACTATATCTATATATGCGTTATATTTAGAAATATCGATTCTCGATACAAATGATTCGTGATTCAAACGATTCTCGATTCAAACGATTCTTGATAGATACAATTTGCGATTCAAAATCGATTCTCGATTCAGACGATTCTCGATTCAAACGATTCTTGATTCAAACGATTCTCGATTCAAACGATTCTTCATTCAAACTATTCTCGATTCAAACGATTCTTGATTCAAACTATTCTCGATTCAAATGATTCTTGATAGATACAATTCGCGATTCAAAATCGGTTCTCGATTCAGACAATTAACGTTTTAAACGATTATCAATTCAAACGATTCATGATTCAAACGATTATTTATAGATACAATTCGCGATTCAAAATTGATTCTTGATTCAGACGATTCGCGATTCAAACGATTTTTGATTCAAACTATTCTCGATTCACACGATTCTCGATTCAAACGATTCTCGATTCAAACGATTCTTAATAGATACAATCTGCGATTCTCGATCTAAACGATTCTTGATAGATACAATTCAATTCAGTTAAGGCAAATGATGGCATCAAAACAATACAGTTTGTATATGATAATGTGATCACACAAAGGCAAACTTAAGACAAAAGTTAACATTTATTCATTCAAAACTTATAAAAACTTACTTCCTGTACAACAAAATAAATAAAAGCTTAGACTAGCTGCCTTTTTCTCACAGAAGTTACAAAAATAAACTGTACACAAATAACACAAACTGGTGATTTGTGTGGTTTTTCAAAACAGAAACTTAAAAAAAAAAAAAAAAAACTTTTTTGAAGATTCTTAAATTCACTCCACTGTTTGATTTCCCATTGTTGTGAACAAAATCACGTAGAATGACCTTAACACTGACGCTAATATGACCTTATTTTTACTGTTTTGTAAAGTCATGACAACTCTTTTGATAATCATCGTTTGTAAATTCTGTTTAAACCTGAAATAGTTTCCTTGTAAACCTGCTGTGGACGCCGCCGTCAAAGGGTTAAAATAGTGCTGTGCAGTAGGTTAACACGTTAGCACGTTAACGTACGACACGTTTCTATGACGACTGACCGGAAAAAGATGCATGTGACGTCATGTTTACGTGCCGCGACACCGGAGTCCAGGCACCGCTTACCAGTTAGCTCCGTTAGCTGCATTAGCTCCTTTTAGCGCCGTTAGCGTTAGCCTACAGTGGAACTGGAGCGGTCTGTTTATTAAAGGAAAAGAGCAGCGCTAACTAAATAACGTTAGCGTACCTGCGTAACTGCGTATGTGTGCCTCTGTTTTTAAAGTTTAGCGTAACTTCAGAGACTCATTTTAACAATCGGGGGAGTCGCGTGAACATGACGTCACGCAAACGCGTCTTTTTTCGCTCAGTCGTCATGGAAACGCGCCAACGTTGACGCGTTGACGTTCGACAGCGCTAGTTTAAACCAATCACTTGTCAGCGATCGGGACCGTGATCAGGACACTCACATATTTGATATTTCTTGAATCTGAACGGAATAACGATGCCTCCGGTGGACGCAGATGGAGTTGAATCCCTCAGTATTTTTTGACCTTCTCTGTTCACATGGATGTTGATTCTGTCGTTAAACGTTCTTCTCGTTCTCGTGTACAGTTGTGTTTGTTTGGTGATGAACGTTAAACCGTGTCACTGCTGGTATATGATATTTTGTTATGTGTGTTTGTTTTTGGACAGCAGAGCTGACGCCGTCACAGACATGAATGTGTGGACACTTATATATATATATATATATTAAAAAAAAAAGAATAAAAATCAGCTGAGTTGAGGATTTCTTTGTGATTCTGTAGGTACTGGTACCTGTTTATGTTTTTCTTTCACGACCTTCGTTCAGACGGTGGCGTTAAAAGCGATTCTTCACGATGCTCGCGTTATTTTCTGTGTTTTGTTGTTGTTGTTGTTGTTTTTTTTCCATGTAAAAAGGTGCTTTGTACAAAGTTCTGTCGGCTTTTCTTGGTACAGATTCTGTGATTGTCTTTTCATATCGACGAGCAACGGAGAGAAAAAGACGCTGCGCTGTGTTTCTGTGTTCTGCGTGTTATTATTATTATTATTATGGTCGTAACATGATGATGATGATGATGATGATGATGATGATAAAGATGATGCCTTTATTATTGATAATATAGTTATTTTGTAGCTTTCTAGATTCTTTCTATGTATGCAATATTGGACTTAAATAAATCTGGAACTTATTGTACTTTTTTTCTTTGTTTTCACTTGACTAAAAATAGCAACATTTCAAGTCGTTGAGGATGGCGTTTAAGTGCAGGGACCTCAGGTCAACACTAGATGGAGCCACATCACGTGATTTTGAACTCTTCTTCACCAAAGGGGGACTTTGAATTTTCAAGTTTAAAAAGCACTGATAATGTAAAACTTTAATGTAAAATTTAAATATTACAGTGTGTTTTACACATGGACACATGATCTAATGAAGATGTTAATGTTATAGATGACACTGGGTTACAAAATAAATACATTGTAAGTTGATTTAGGACCATGTTGCACCGCTGAATCCAAACATGACGTCCGTTTTTCTCAATCAGGTCAATCAGTTTTTATGCTAATTTGACTAAGTTGGTGACATTTTTGTGACATTAAACCACATTTAATAGCAAAAATAGTCATGCATAACTAGATTCCTGTTAGGAACAATGGTGTATTCAGCACAGATGTAGCAGAATATTGCTTATTTTTGCAAAATCTTCTAGTCGAAGCCATTTCATTAATTTATAATATATAAAATAAACAGTTAGTCATAAGTTGGCACATGCAAAATCTTCAGAATTTGTTTATTGCAAGAAATATAAAAGAATTTTGCATCATATGACGTGAAAATACCCGTAACATGTAAACAAAAACAAATATGTAGCTTTGTTCAGAAAGTTGACCTGATTGAGCAAAACCAATGTGATTTTTAGATTCAAAATGAACATCAAAATGATCCTAAATCAGCTAAAAAAAACACTTAAACAATAAATTGACCAGTGTTATATGATATCATAAATCCTGATGCAGACATGTTAGCTGCATGTTTTTAGGAGAAACTATATAATAAACTTTATGAGCTTTGAAATCAAGAAGAATATGTCACACGGTTTGAAATAAATGTTTATTAAAAACTGTGTTTGTTTCAGTGCAGGACACTGATTTAGAGTCTCATCACACCACCATGTGGACATTTGTCAAATTACACCTTTAAGGGTTTAACTAAAAAAACATGTATCCTGTAGTCTAAGACATTTGTTTTCATAAGTAAACATAAACTGAGAGTCTGACTCAGTTACAAAGATATCGCTGCTGCTGCTGCTGCTGCGTTCAAGATCCAAACATAGTCTTGATTTTGATTTTGAGGCTCAGACGAAGTCACATTCAGCTGAAAACAGCATCTTTAGACTTTCTTAATTTGAAATGATAAGTTTCCTGATTAAAATAGTATAAATTACCAAATATAATAAAGGGTCATTTTCAAGGGTAATGGTTCCAGTAAGAACCATTTTGATCCAGAGAACCCAGGTTAGAACCTCTTTCCTGAATAAAGAGGTTCTACCTGGAAACATTTTTTTGGGTCCAAAATTTGACAAAAACATCATGCTGTAGTATGTCGTCCTAAATTAGATTTTTTTTTTTTGTCCAAATTTTGCCATAAACTGTCCAAAATGTGAAATTTTTTTCTGAAATTTTTTTTTGTCCAAAATTTGACGAAAATGTCATACTATACTATGTCGTTTAAACATTTTTTTTTTTTTTGGGAAAAACATTTTTTTGTCCAAAATTTAGCAAGAACATCATACTATACTATGTCGTTTAAAATTAGATTTTTTTTTGGGAAAAAAATTTTGTCCAAAATTTTACAAAAACGTCATATATATAGTATGTTGTCCAAAATTGTAAAAAAAAATCAGATTTTTTTTTTGTCCAAAATTTGACCAAAATGTCATACTATAGTAGTAATGTAGTATGTTTTTGTTTTTTTTTGAAAAATCTGAGTTTTTCAAAAACTATCAGGACCAAAGCCAAAGAACCTTCTAAGTCACATTCAGCTGAAAACAGCATCTTGGGACTTTCTTTATTTGGAATGATAAGTTTCCTGATGAACTGACGGTGAGCATTTAGCTAAAGTTAGCGGTGAAGTTGAACATCATGGCCTCTTACCTTCTCAGTCTGAGAATGTTTGCAGCTTTCAGTTGGAATCAAAACTCTAAAGATGTTTAGTTTGTGGACTTCATTTTACAAACTGCACCTTTAAAGGTACAGTTTGTCATATTTCTGGGGCTTTAATATTAGCAAAAATCGAATGTACATGTCCATAAAAGGAACACCTACCTATGTTGTATCGTCGCTGTATAATAATAATTATGGGATGATTTTCGTGATGTTATAGTGTCTTCATGATTTCTGAAGATATCAGAGTGATATCAGTGGATCCTGGGATGACAGAACCTTCTGACTCTGAGAACTCTGCATTATTTACAAGGAAAAAGAGGAAAACACGAATTCAAAGTACAAAAATGTTTTTTTATTAACGTGAAAACATCTGATAAGAAAATCTACGCTGCACTCAGTGCACATAATCTGCCCCGGCTTAAAGCTTCTGTCAGAACAGAGTGGGATTGTCTTACAAGTTTGCAGAGTGAGTCCCACCAGGAAGTAACAATATAATGAGTAGCCACCAGGGGGAGCTGTCACTGAGTTTGAATGAAAGTCTGTAAAATGATCTTTTCACTTCATTGAAAACATCATTTAATGTGATCTCAAATCTTCTTCAATCACATGAAATCAGTTTGATAAACAAAAAAAACAATCTGGACACTGTCATCAATGTGTTGAGTTAGAAAATCCTGAGAAATTAACAAATGTCAAAAATGCTTTCACACGTCCTCTCTGACACTGGCGTGCACGAATATGCACTAAATATGAATTAACTCCACATAAATGATGATAATGCCAATAGTGTTAATGCACTGTGCAAATACACACACACACATCATGATTATTAAAGACCCAGTGTGTAATTTAGAAGGATTCATTGGCAGAAATTCAATAAACTAACTAAATCATATGCTCATATAAGTTCACAATGTCTTTTCTTTGTGTCCCAGTGTTTCAAAAAACCACAAATAAGAGAAGAAGAAGAAGAAGAAGAAGATCCTCTGGAGCAGTGTTTCCTAACCCTGGTCCTCAGGGAACCGTGCCATGTTTTAGATGTTGCCCTGCTCCAAGAACACCTGATTCAAATCGTCAGCTCATCATCAAGCTCAACTTAGGTCTATTTTTTAAAAATGTTGTATTTCAACTTTTGTAAAAAAAAATCAAAAAATTTCTATTTCAACTTTTGTCAATTTTTAAAAAAAATTAATGTTTCAACTTTTGTCGTAAAAAGAAATCTAAATTTTAATATTTCAACTTTTTTCAAAAAAAAAAAAAAATTTTTATTTCAACTTTTGTCAATTTTTTTCAAAAATGTAATGTTTCAACTTTTGTCTAAAAAAAATCAAAAATTTAATATTTCAATTTCCCCCCCCCCCCCCCCCCAAAAAAAAAAAAATGTATTTCAACTTTTGTCTCTTTTTAAAAAAAATGTATTTCAACTTTTGTCAAAAAAAAAAATCAAAATTTTAATTCAACTTTTTTCCCAAAAAATATATATTTCTTTTTAATTTCAACTTTTGTCCATTTTTTTTTCAAAAATTTAATGTTTCAACTTTTGTCTTAAAGAAAAAAAAATATATGTTTCATCTGAATCAGGTGTTTTTTGGAGCAGGGCCACATCTAAAACATGGCATGGCCACGTTCCCCGAGGACCAGGGTTGTGAAGGCCACGACAGTAAAGTGTGTTACCATCTGCAGTCTCACCAGTAGATGTCGCTAGTTCTTTCTCACACACTGGACCTTTAAGTGTCTGCAGTGAAATGTCATGGTGATGGTTATTATGGTCTGCATCGTCCTCTCCTCACACCAGAGACTCCCACACAGTCAGACAGTCAGAGTCCTGACTGTGCAGAGAACTCAACCCGGTGTCAGAGTCGTCGTCGTTCACGCCGTTGACCTTTGACATGCCTCGCGCCTGCTCCACCCACTCGTCGCTCTGCGTCCCGAGCGCGCGGCTCAGCAGCTCCGTCTCGTGTCCTCGTGTCTCCTGTGTGTCCTCGCTGCACTCTGAGTCTTCGTCCATGTCCAAAGCCTCCACTCTCTGCACCAAATCCTTCATCTCGTTCTCCCTGCGCGCGTAAACCTCGTGCGTCACATCCAGGTCGTTGCGCACGGACTCCAAGTCCGTGTCGAGCCGCAGACCGATGTATAAAGTGGCGTGAAGCTGCGTGTTGATCCTCTCTTCTTCCTCTTCCTCTAAACGCTGCGGCGCTGCCTCTTCCCTGCTCCCTCTCCTCCTCCTCCTCCTCTGCAGCTCCTCTCTCCTCCTCCGCATCCAGCGCTGGTTCAGCTCC
Source organism: Microchirus variegatus (assembly GCF_963457635.1). Lineage (NCBI taxonomy): Eukaryota > Metazoa > Chordata > Actinopteri > Pleuronectiformes > Soleidae > Microchirus > Microchirus variegatus. The sequence goes on along the minus strand of NC_139807.1, from coordinate 32,345,395 downwards.
TCCTGGATCTGCGCCGTGATGATGTCCGCGAGCGCCTCCTGCTCGCGCAGCTCCTCCTGCAGCTGCAGCACCTCCTCGCTCCACTGCGCGTACTCCTCTAGCTTGTCCAGTGTCTCCGGTGGACATATTCGCGCGTCCTCCTGGCGGTGAGAAGCCGCAGCTGCAGCTGCAGTTAATAAATACGTGTCCTGGACGTAGTTAATCCCGTGTGTCTTGATTCTGTCGGAATGAACCTGAGCCTCGCGCCTCTCGATCTCCGCGTCCAGCTGTGAGATCCTGTGCAGCTGCTGACGCACGGTGTGATCCTGAGAAACCACCAGGTGAACCAGAGTCTCCATCTTCTCCGCAGAGCGCGCGGAGTGCGCGGAGTCTCTGTGCGCCACGCGCGTCCTCCTCTTGTTCATCTTCTCCAACTTCCTGAACGCTTTCCTCACGACGCGACGCTGTTTCTCGGGTGAAATTCCCGCCATCGCGGTGCGCGCGGGTCCTTCGTCGGCGACGCACGGGCTCCGTTTGCTCGGGACCACGCGCGCCTCCGCGCTCCGCGCCGCGCGCTTCTCCAGAGACGCTTCGCTTTTCACCAACACGAACTTGACGTTCTTCTGCTCGTCTCCCCACGCCGCCCACAGCCGCAGGAGCCTGGTCTTGTGCGGCAGAATCCGCTCGAATCCTCGCCACTTCTCCACGATGCAGTAGGAACGCGCGGCGCAGAGTCCACGCGCGGAGTTCTGGTCCTCCACGAGGACTTTGACCACATCAGCGCAGCTGGTGCGCTTCGACAAGCCGAGGACGAGCTTCTCCTCCCGGCAGACCCACACTGAGATGTCCCTGTCCTGAGATTCCATCACTGATCTGAGTTTAAGTCAAGTTTAAATCAAGTTTGAATCAAGTTTAAATCAAGTTTCAGGACAAACTCAAACTCATCCTCACATCCATGTCCTCCTCCTGCACGAGGACAAGTCAAAGAAAAAAAAACACTCGTCCCTCATAAGAACTGCCTCTGCTGTGGTCACGTGACTGACACTTGACAGTGTGTGTGTGTGTGTGTTTGTGTGTGTGTGTGTGTGTGTGTGTGTGTGTGTGTGAAAAATGTTGGTCCAAAATTTGACAAGAACGTCATACTATAGTATGTGGTGCAAAATTAGATTTTTTTTTTTGAAAAAAAAAAATGGTCCAAAAAGAACATCATACTATACTATGTTGTTTAAAATTTGAAATTGTTTTTCGGGGAAAGAAAAATGTTGTGGTCCTAAAATCTGACAAAAAACGTCATGCTATACTATGTCGTCCAAAATTAAAAAAAAAAAAATTCTGTACAAAATTTGAATTTGTTTTTAGAAAAACATTTTTTTGGTCCAAAATTTGACAAGAACATCATACTATACTATGTCGTTTAAAATTTTTTAATTGTTTTTCAGAAAAAAAAATTTGGTCCAAAATTTGTCAAAAACGTCAAACTATACTATGTCGTCCAAAATTTGAAATTTATTTCGGAAAAATGTTTTTGGTCCAAAATTTGTCAAAAACGTCAAACTATACTATGTCGTCCAAAATTTGAATTTTTTTTCTGAAATCTGTTTTGTCCAAAATTCAACAAAAAAGTCATACTATAGTATGTCATCCAAAATTTGAATTTTTTTGGGGAAAAATGTTTTTGGTCCAAAATTTGTCAACAACGTCATACTATACTATGTTGTCCAAAATTGAATTTTTTTTCTGAAATTTGTATTGTCCAAAATTTGACAAAAACGTCATACTATAGTATCTGGTCCAAAATTTGAATTTTGTTTTGAAAAAGTGTTTTTAGTCCAAAATGTGTCAATTTCATCCAAAATTTGATTTTTCTGGGGGGAAAATCTGGGTTTTTCAAAAACTATAAGGACAAGCCAAAAGGAACCTTATATGGTTCTACTTAGCACTTTTATTTGAGTGTATAAACCAACGCAGCAAACAAAAACAGATAATACAAATCCACAGAAGAAGAGAAGAAGAAGAAAAGGTAACCCCTTGTAAATGTTCTTTTAATAATCCATACTCTTCACTGTGGACGTCTATGTTTGACTCTTTAACATCAATCCTCTGAGCACTGAATCGCTCCAAATACCAAATAAATCACTTGAAGATACGTGAGAATCCACTTGTTCACAGGAAGTTGTTGTGGGTGTTTCCGTGTCATCGCTGTAAATCTTTAGGCTGCAGTCAGACCACGGAAAAACAACTCTTTTACGGCATCACAGATAAATCATTTAGGAGCAGATCATAAAAATATGGCTGACAGTAGAAAGATACAGGAGGAGGAGGAGGTGGAGGAGGAGGAGGAGGAGGAGGAGACTCCCATAAAATATGAAGGAATGTACGCCGAGCCCACGGGGAACACCAGGAACATCCAGATCGTTAGAGTTCACATGAATGTGTTCAGGATTATAAAAGGAAAGTAAATAAGAAGCGAACAAATCTGTTAGAGATAATATTGTGTTATGATGTTTCCTTAGTGGCTGATTCTATGGAACCCCATGAACCCTGAGTTGTGCCCAATAATTTAGCCGTGAAGCTAACAAACACAAACCTTGTCGTCTTTGCTCAACCCTTATTTTATTTAACGTTGTTTTTTTTTTCTTTTCTAAAAAAGTGAAGGTTGGACACTAAAGAAGAACAAAACAATGACACAATATTAGGTTTCCTCCCTTGATGAATCCACCCATAAGTGAATACGCAGTGATACGTAAGACAACAATAAAGTATACATTACTACCTGTCATCAGTGATGTACTTCATAGGTGTATTGAATTATTTAAAGCAGAGGAAGAATAAAAGGTGAAGAAAGTGTTTTCTCAGCATATTCAGTGACTGAACGCTCTGAATGTGTGTACAGTATATGACTGATCCATATTGTTATTATTATTATTGTTGTCATAGTTTAGTATGTCGTCCAAAACTTCACCTCATCATAGGATTTGAACTCACAACCTCAGGCATACAAGTCTTAGTCTTACAACAATTTTCTTTTCTTCTCATTTTTTTTTCTTAAAAAACAAACAACAACACAACGTATACTAGAACTAATACTAATACTAAATTTGACAAAAACGTCATACTATACTATGTCGTCTAATATTTGACAAACACGTCATACTAAACTGTCTTTTTTTGAAAAATAATATTGTCCAAAATTTGACTAAAACATCATACTATACTATGTCATCGACCTCAATGTCATACTACACTATTTTGTCCAAAATCTGACAATTTTTTTGAAAAAAATGTTTTGGTCCAAAGTTAGACAAAAACGACATACTATACTATGTCGTCCAAAATCTGAAATTTTGTTGAAATTTTTTTTTTTTGCCCAAAATGTGACCAAAACGTCATACTATACTATGTCGTCAACCTCAATGTCATACTACACTATTACATCCAAAATCTGACCATTATTTTTGAAAAAATTTTTTGGTCCAAAATTGGACCAAAATGTCATGCTATACTATGTCGTCCAAAATCGGACACATTTTTTGAAAACATTTTTTTACCCCAAAATGTGTCCAAAACGTCATACTATACCATGTCTTCGACCTCAATGTGATTACTACACTATATCATCCAAAATCTCAAATTTTTTTTGAAAAAAAAGGTTGGTCCAAAATTTGACAAAAACGTCATGCTATGCTATGTCGTCCAAAATCGGACACATTTTTTGAAAAAAAAATTTTTTTGCCCAAAATGTGACCAAAACGTCGTACTATACTATGTCGTCAACCTCAATGTCATACTACACTATTACATCCAAAATCTGACCATTATTTTTGAAAAAAAATTTTGGTCCAAAATTGGACCAAAATGTCATGCTATATGTCGTCAAAAATCGGACACATTTTTTGAAAACTTATTTTTTTTACCCCAAAATGTGTCCAAAACGTCATACTATACTATGTCGTTGACCTCAATGTCATACTACACTATTTCGTCCAAAATCTGACCATTTAAAAAAGATAAAAAAAATGTTGGTCCAAAATTTGACCAAAAAATTCATACTATACTATGTCGTCCAAAATCGGAAAAGTAAAAAAAATATATATTTTTTAGTTTAAAATGTGACCAAAACGTCATACTATACTATGTCGTCAACCTCAATGTCATACTACACTATTTCGTCCAAAATCTGACCATTTTTGTGAAAAAAAACTTTTGGTCCAAAATTTGAACAAAATGTCATACTATACTATGTCGTCCAAAATCTGACACATTTTTTGAAAACATTTTTTACCCAAAATGTATCCAAAACGTCATACTATACTATGTCGTTGACCTCAATGTCATACTACACTATTTCGTCCAAAATCTAACCATTTTTTTGAAAAACAAATTTTGGTCAAAAATTTGACAAAAACGACATACTATACTATGTCGTCCAAAATCGAAATCTTTTTTTGAAATTGTTTTTCAAATGAAATTGTTTGACAAATGTGACCAAAACATCATACTATACTATGGCGTCGACCTCAACGTCATAGTACACTATTTCGTCCAAAATCTGACCATTTTTTTGAAAAAAAAATGTTGGTCCAAAATTGGACAAAAACGACATACTATACTATGTCGTCCAAAATCGAAATCTTTTTTTGAAATTGTTTTTTTTTTGCCTAAAATGTGACCAAAACGACATACTATACTATGCCGTTTACCTCAATGTCATACTACACTATTTCGTCCAAATCTGACAATTTTTTTGAAAGAAAATTTTAGTCAAAACTTTGACAAAAACGACATACAATACTATGTCGTCCAAAATCGATTTTTTTTTTTTAATTGTTTTTTTTTAGCCGAAAATGTGACCAAAACGTCATACTATACTATGGCGTCGACCTCAACGTCATACTACACTATTTCGTCCAAAATCTGACCATTATTTAAAAAAAAATTTTTTGGTCCAAAATTGGACAAAAACGACATACTATACTATGTCGTCCAAAATCAAAAAAAATTTTTTATTGTTTTTTTTTTGCCTAAAATGTGACCAAAACGTCATACTATACTATGGCGTCGACCTCAACGTCATAGTACACTATTTCGTCCAAAATCTGACCATTTTTTTGAAAAAAAAATGTTGGTCCAAAATTTGACAAAAACGACATACTATACTATGTCGCCCAAATTGAAATCTTTTTTTGAAATTCTTTTTTTTTAGCCTAAACTGTGATCAAAACGCCATACTATACTATGCCGTTTACCTCAATGTCATACTACACTATTTTGTCCAAATCTGACCATTTTTTTGAAAGAAAATTTTAGTCCAAAATTTGACCAAAACGATATACTATACTATGTCGTCCAAAATCGAAATCTTTTTTTGAAATAGTTTTTCTTTAGCTTAAAATGTGACCAAAACGTCATACTATACTATGGCGTCGACCTCAACGTCATAGTACACTATTTCGTACAAAATCTGACCACTTTTTGAAAAAAAACTTTTGGTCCAAAATTTGACAAAAACGACATACTATACTATGTCGTCCAAAATCGAATTTTTTTTTTAATTGTTTTTCTTTAGCCTAAAATGTGACCACAACTTCATACTATACTATGGCGTCGACCTCAACGTCATAGTACACTATTTCGTCCAAAATCTGACCACTTTTTGAAAAAAAACTTTTGGTCCAAAATTTGACAAAAACGACATACTATACTATGTCGTCCAAAATCGAATTTTTTTTTTTAATTGTTTTTTTTAGCCTAAAATGTGACCACAACATCATACTATACTATGGCGTCGACCTCAACGTCATAGTACACTATTTTGTCCAAAATCTGACCACTTTTTGAAAAAAAACTTTTGGTCCAAAATTTGACAAAAACGACATACTATACTATGTCGTCCAAAATCGATTTTTTTTTTTTATAGTTTTTTTTTAGCCTAAAATGTGACCACAACTTCAGACTATACTATGGCGTCGACATCAACGTCATAGTACACTATTTCGTTCAAAATCTGACCATTTTTTTGAAAAAAAACTTTTGGTCCAAAATTTGACAAAAACGACATACTATGTCGTCCAAAATCGATTTTTTTTTTGAAATTGTTTTTTTTAGCCTAAAATGTGACCACAACTTCATACTATACTATGGCGTCGACCTCAACGTCATAGTACACTATTTCGTTCAAAATCTGACCATTTTTTTGAAAAAAAACTTTTGGTCCAAAATTTGACAAAAACGACATACTATACTATGTCGTCCAAAATCGATTTTTTTTTTTATTGTTTTTTTTTAGCCTAAAATGTGACCACAACTTCATACTATCCTATGGCGTCGACCTCAACGTCATAGTACACTATTTCGTCCAAAATCTGACCACTTTTTGAAAAAAAACTTTTGGTCCAAAATTTGACAAAAAACACATACTATACTATGTCGTCCAAAATCGAATTTTTTTTTTTAATTGTTTTTTTTAGCCTAAAATGTGACCACAACATCATACTATACAATGGCATCGACCTCAACGTGATACTACACTATTTCGTCCAAAATCTGACCATTTTTTGAAAAAAAACTTTTGGTCCAAAATTTGACAAAAACGACATACTATACTATGTCGTCCAAAATCGAATTTTTTTTTTAATTGTTTTTCTTTAGCCTAAAATGTGACCACAACTTCATACTATACTATGGCGTCGACCTCAACGTCATAGTACACTATTTCGTCCAAAATCTGACCACTTTTTGAAAAAAAACTTTTGGTCCAAAATTTGACAAAAACGACATACTATACTATGTCGTCCAAAATCGAATTTTTTTTTTTAATTGTTTTTTTTAGCCTAAAATGTGACCACAACATCATACTATACTATGGCGTCGACCTCAACGTCATAGTACACTATTTTGTCCAAAATCTGACCACTTTTTGAAAAAAAACTTTTGGTCCAAAATTTGACAAAAACGACATACTATACTATGTCGTCCAAAATCGATTTTTTTTTTTATAGTTTTTTTTTAGCCTAAAATGTGACCACAACTTCATACTATACTATGGCGTCGACCTCAACGTCATAGTACACTATTTCGTTCAAAATCTGACCATTTTTTTGAAAAAAAACTTTTGGTCCAAAATTTGACAAAAACGACATACTATACTATGTCGTCCAAAATCGAATTTTTTTTTTTATTGTTTTTTTTTTGCCTAAAATGTGACCACAACTTCATACTATACTATGGCGTCGACCTCAACGTCATAGTACACTATTTCGTCCAAAATCTGACCACTTTTTGAAAAAAAACTTTTGGTCCAAAATTTGACAAAAAACACATACTATACTATGTCGTCCAAAATCGAATTTTTTTTTTTAGTTGTTTTTTTTAGCCTAAAATGTGACCACAACATCATGCTATACTATGGCATCGACCTCAACGTGATACTACACTATTTCGTCCAAAATCTGACCATTTTTTGAAAAAAAACTTTTGGTCCAAAATTTGACAAAAACGACATACTATACTATGTCGTCCAAAATCGAATTTTTTTTTTAATTGTTTTTCTTTAGCCTAAAATGTGACCACAACTTCATACTATACTATGGCGTCGACCTCAACGTCATAGTACACTATTTCGTCCAAAATCTGACCACTTTTTGAAAAAAAACTTTTGGTCCAAAATTTGACAAAAACGACATACTATACTATGTCGTCCAAAATCGAATTTTTTTTTTTAATTGTTTTTTTTAGCCTAAAATGTGACCACAACATCATACTATACTATGGCGTCGACCTCAACGTCATAGTACACTATTTTGTCCAAAATCTGACCACTTTTTGAAAAAAAACTTTTGGTCCAAAATTTGACAAAAACGACATACTATACTATGTCGTCCAAAATCGATTTTTTTTTTTATAGTTTTTTTTTAGCCTAAAATGTGACCACAACTTCATACTATACTATGGCGTCGACCTCAACGTCATAGTACACTATTTCGTTCAAAATCTGACCATTTTTTTGAAAAAAAACTTTTGGTCCAAAATTTGACAAAAACGACATACTATACTATGTCGTCCAAAATCGAATTTTTTTTTTTATTGTTTTTTTTTTGCCTAAAATGTGACCACAACTTCATACTATACTATGGCGTCGACCTCAACGTCATAGTACACTATTTCGTCCAAAATCTGACCACTTTTTGAAAAAAAACTTTTGGTCCAAAATTTGACAAAAACGACATACTATACTATGTCGTCCAAAATCGAATTTTTTTTTTTAGTTGTTTTTTTTAGCCTAAAATGTGACCACAACATCATGCTATACTATGGCGTCGACCTCAACGTCATAGTATACTATTTCGTCCAAAATCTGACCACTTTTTGAAAAAAAAATGTTGGTCCAAAATTTGACAAAAACGACATACTATACTATGTCGCCCAAATTGAAATCTTTTTTTGAAATTCTTTTTTTTTAGCCTAAACTGTGATCAAAACGCCATACTATACTATGCCGTTTACCTCAATGTCATACTACACTATTTTGTCCAAATCTGACCATTTTTTTGAAAGAAAATTTTAGTCCAAAATTTGACCAAAACGATATACTATACTATGTCGTCCAAAATCGAAATCTTTTTTTGAAATAGTTTTTCTTTAGCTTAAAATGTGACCAAAACGTCATACTATACTATGGCGTCGACCTCAACGTCATAGTACACTATTTCGTACAAAATCTGACCACTTTTTGAAAAAAAACTTTTGGTCCAAAATTTGACAAAAACGACATACTATACTATGTCGTCCAAAATCGATTTTTTTTTTATTGTTTTTTTTTAGCCTAAAATGTGACCACAACTTCATACTATCCTATGGCGTCGGCCTCAACGTCATAGTACACTATTTCGTCCAAAATCTGACCACTTTTTGAAAAAAAACTTTTGGTCCAAAATTTGACAAAAACCACATACTATACTATGTCGTCCAAAATCGAATTTTTTTTTTAATTGTTTTTTTTAGCCTAAAATGTGACCACAACATCATACTATACAATGGCGTCGACCTCAACGTGATACTACACTATTTCGTCCAAAATCTGACCATTTTTTGAAAAAAAACTTTTGGTCCAAAATTTGACAAAAACGACATACTATACTATGTCGTCCAAAATCGAATTTTTTTTTTAATTGTTTTTCTTTAGCCTAAAATGTGACCACAACTTCAGACTATACTATGGCGTCGACCTCAACGTCATAGTACACTATTTCGTTCAAAATCTGACCACTTTTTGAAAAAAAACTTTTGGTCCAAAATTTGACAAAAACGACATACTATACTATGTCGTCCAAAATCGATTTTTTTTTTTATAGTTTTTTTTTAGCCTAAAATGTGACCACAACTTCATACTATACTATGGCGTCGACCTCAACGTCATAGTACACTATTTCGTTCAAAATCTGACCATTTTTTTGAAAAAAAACTTTTGGTCCAAAATTTGACAAAAACGACATACTATACTATGTCGTCCAAAATCGAATTTTTTTTTGAAATTGTTTTTTTTAGCCTAAAATGTGACCACAACATCATACTATACTATGGCGTCGACCTCAACGTGATACTACACCATTTCGTCCAAAATCTGACCACTTTTTGAAAAAAAACTTTTGGTCCAAAATTTGACAAAAACGACATACTATACTATGTCGTCCAAAATCGAATTTTTTTTTTTATTGTTTTTTTTTAGCCTAAAATGTGACCACAACTTCATACTATACTATGGCGTCGACCTCAACGTCATAGTACACTATTTCGTCCAAAACTGACCACTTTTTGAAAAAAAACTTTTGGTCCAAAATTTGACAAAAACGACATACTATACTATGTCGTCCAAAATCGAATTTTTTTTTTTAGTTGTTTTTTTTTGCCTAAAATGTGACCACAACATCATACTATACTATGGCGTCGACCTCAACGTCATAGTATACTATTTCGTCCAAAATCTGACCACTTTTTGAAAAAAAACTTTTGGTCCAAAATTTCACAAAAACCACATACTATACTATGTCGTCCAAAATCGAATTTTTTTTTTTAATTGTTTTTTTTAGCCTAAAATGTGACCACAACATCATACTATACTATGGCGTCGACCTCAACGTCATAGTACACTATTTTGTCCAAAATCTGACCACTTTTTGAAAAAAAACTTTTGGTCCAAAATTTGACAAAAACGACATACTATACTATGTCGTCCAAAATCGATTTTTTTTTTTTATAGTTTCTTTTTAGCCTAAAATGTGACCACAACTTCAGACTATACTATGGCGTCGACCTCAACGTCATAGTACACTATTTCGTTCAAAATCTGACCATTTTTTTGAAAAAAAACTTTTGGTCCAAAATTTGACAAAAACGACATACTATGTCGTCCAAAATCGAATTTTTTTTTGAAATTGTTTTTTTTAGCCTAAAATGTGACCACAACTTCATACTATACTATGGCGTCGACCTCAACGTCATAGTACACTATTTCGTTCAAAATCTGACCATTTTTTTGAAAAAAAACTTTTGGTCCAAAATTTGACAAAAACGACATACTATACTATGTCGTCCAAAATCGATTTTTTTTTTTATTGTTTTTTTTTAGCCTAAAATGTGACCACAACTTCATACTATCCTATGGCGTCGACCTCAACGTCATAGTACACTATTTCGTCCAAAATCTGACCACTTTTTGAAAAAAAACTTTTGGTCCAAAATTTGACAAAAAACACATACTATACTATGTCGTCCAAAATCGAATTTTTTTTTTTAATTGTTTTTTTTAGCCTAAAATGTGACCACAACATCATACTATACAATGGCGTCGACCTCAACGTGATACTACACTATTTCGTCCAAAATCTGACCATTTTTTGAAAAAAAACTTTTGGTCCAAAATTTGACAAAAACGACATACTATACTATGTCGTCCAAAATCGAATTTTTTTTTTAATTGTTTTTCTTTAGCCTAAAATGTGACCACAACTTCATACTATACTATGGCGTCGACCTCAACGTCATAGTACACTATTTCGTCCAAAATCTGACCACTTTTTGAAAAAAAACTTTTGGTCCAAAATTTGACAAAAACGACATACTATACTATGTCGTCCAAAATCGAATTTTTTTTTTTAATTGTTTTTTTTAGCCTAAAATGTGACCACAACATCATACTATACTATGGCGTCGACCTCAACGTCATAGTACACTATTTTGTCCAAAATCTGACCACTTTTTGAAAAAAAACTTTTGGTCCAAAATTTGACAAAAACGACATACTATACTATGTCGTCCAAAATCGATTTTTTTTTTTATAGTTTTTTTTTAGCCTAAAATGTGACCACAACTTCATACTATACTATGGCGTCGACCTCAACGTCATAGTACACTATTTCGTTCAAAATCTGACCATTTTTTTGAAAAAAAACTTTTGGTCCAAAATTTGACAAAAACGACATACTATACTATGTCGTCCAAAATCGAATTTTTTTTTTTATTGTTTTTTTTTTGCCTAAAATGTGACCACAACTTCATACTATACTATGGCGTCGACCTCAACGTCATAGTACACTATTTTGTCCAAAATCTGACCACTTTTTGAAAAAAAACTTTTGGTCCAAAATTTGACAAAAACGACATACTATACTATGTCGTCCAAAATCGAATTTTTTTTTTTAGTTGTTTTTTTTAGCCTAAAATGTGACCACAACATCATGCTATACTATGGCGTCGACCTCAACGTCATAGTACACTATTTCGTCCAAAATCTGACCACTTTTTGAAAAAAAACTTTTGGTCCAAAATTTGACAAAAAAACGACATACTATACTATGTCGTCCAAAATCGAATTTTTTTTTTTAGTTGTTTTTTTTAGCCTAAAATGTGACCACAACATCATACTATACTATGGCGTCGACCTCAACGTCATAGTATACTATTTCGTCCAAAATCTGACCACTTTTTGAAAAAAAACTTTTGGTCCAAAATTTGACAAAAACCACATACTATACTATGTCGTCCAAAATCGATTTTTTTTTTTTAATTGTTTTTTTTAGCCTAAAATGTGACCACAACGTCATACTATACTATGGCATCGACCTCAACGTCATAGTACACTATTTCGTCCAAAATCTGACCACTTTTTGAAAAAAAACTTTTGGTCCAACATTTTAAATATAGTCACACTGATATACTATGAAGAGCTAAAATAGCTCAGTTGGGAGAGCGTCAGACTGAAGATCAGCAGGTCCCTGGTTCAATCCTGGGTTTCTGCAGCACTTTCAAAGGGCAGACAATGGTTATAATGTGTATAAATACAATGCATGATAATAGGATAATGCAAACTTTGACAAAAACTCTAACTATACTATGTTGTCAAAAATCGATTTTTTTTTTTTTATTGTTTTTTTTTAGTCCATAATGTGACCAAAACGTCATACTATACTATGTCGACAACCTCAATGTCATAGTACACTATTTCGTCCAAAATCTGACAATTTTTTTGAAAAAAAACTTTTGGTCCAAAATTTGACAAAAACGACATACTATACTATGTCGTCCAAAATCGATTTTTTTTTTTTTTATTGTTTTTTTTTAGCCTAAAATGTGACCAAAACGTCATACTATTCTATGGCGTCGACCTCAACGTCATGGTACACTATTTCGTCCAAAATCTGACCACTTTTTGAAAAAAAACTTTTGGTCCAAAATTTGACAAAAACGACATACTATATACTATGTCGTCCAAAATCGATTTTTTTTTTTTATAGTTTTTTTTTAGCCTAAAATGTGACCACAACTTCATACTATACTATGGCGTCGACCTCAACGTCATAGTACACTATTTCGTCCAAAATCTGACCACTTTGGAAAAAAAACTTTTGGTCCAAAATTTGACAAAAACGACATACTATACTATGTCGTCCAAAATCGAATTTATTTTTGAAATTGTTTTTTTTAGCCTAAAATGTGACCAAAACGTCATACTATACTATGGCGTCGACCTCAACGTGATACTACACCATTTCGTCCAAAATCTGACCACTTTTTGAAAAAAAACTTTTGGTCCAAAATTTGACAAAAACGACATACTATACTATGTCGTCCAAAATCGATTTTTTTTTTTTAATTGTTTTTTTTAGCCTAAAATGTGACCACAACGTCATACTATACTATGGCGTCGACCTCAACGTCATAGTACACTATTTCGTCCAAAATCTGACCACTTTTTGAAAAAAAACTTTTGGTCCAACATTTTAAATATAGTCACACTGATATACTATGAAGAGCTAAAATAGCTCAGTTGGGAGAGCGTCAGACTGAAGATCAGCAGGTCCCTGGTTCAATCCTGGGTTTCTGCAGCACTTTCAAAGGGCAGACAATGGTTATAATGTGTATAAATACAATGCATGATAATAGGATAATGCAAACTTTGACAAAAACTCTAACTATACTATGTTGTCAAAAATCGATTTTTTTTTTTTTTATTGTTTTTTTTTAGTCCATAATGTGACCAAAACGTCATACTATACTATGTCGACAACCTCAATGTCATAGTACACTATTTCGTCCAAAATCTGACAATTTTTTTGAAAAAAAACTTTTGGTCCAAAATTTGACAAAAAGACATACTATACTATGTCGTCCAAAATCGATTTTTTTTTTTTTATTGTTTTTTTTTAGCCTAAAATGTGACCAAAACGTCATACTATACTATGGCGTCGACCTCAACGTCATAGTACACTATTTCGTCCAAAATCTGACCACTTTGGAAAAAAAACTTTTGGTCCAAAATTTGACAAAAACGACATACTATACTATGTCGTCCAAAATCGAATTTATTTTTTTATTGTTTTTTTTTAGCCTAAAATGTGACCAAAACGTCATACTATACTATGGCGTCGACCTCAACGTCATAGTTCACTATTTCGTCCAAAATCTGACCATTTTTTTGAAAAAAAAGATTTTGGTCCAAAATTGGACAAAAACGACATACTATACTATGTCGTCCAAAATCAATTTTTTTTTTTATTGTTTTTTTTTTAGCCTAAAATGTGACCAAAACGTCATACTATACTATGCCGTTTACCTCAATGTCATACTACACTATTTCGTCCAAATCTGACCATTTTTTTGAAAGAAAATTTTAGTCCAAAATTTGACCAAAACGACATACTATACTATGTCGTCCAAAATCGAAATCTTTTTTTGAAATTGTTTTTTTTTAGCCTAAAATGTGACCAAAACGTCATACTATACTATGCCGTTTACCTCAATGTCATACTACACTATTTCGTCCAAATCTGACTTTTTTTTGAAAGAAAAATTTGGGTCCAAAATTTGACCAAAACGACATACTATACTATGTGGTCCAAAATCGATTGTTTTTTTTTTTATTGTTTTTTTTAGCCTAAAATGTGACCAAAACGTCATACTATACTATGGCGTCGACCTCAACGTCATAGTAAACTATTTCGTCCAAAATCGGACCATCTTTTGGAAAAAAAAATGTTGGTCCAAAATTGGACAAAAACGACATACTATACTATGTCGTCCAAAATTGAAATCTTTTTTTGAAATTGTTTTTTTTTTGCCTAAAATGTGACCAAAACGTCATACTATACTATGCCGTTTACCTCAATGTCATACTACACTATTTCGTCCAAATCTGACCACTTTTTTTGAAAGAAAATTTTAGTCCAAAATTTGACCAAAACGACATACTATACTATGTCGTCCAAAATCATTTTTTTTTTTTTATTGTTTTTTTTTTAGCTTAAAATGTGACCAAAACGTCATACTATACTATGGCGTCGACCTCAACATCATAGTACACTATTTCGTCCAAAATCTGACCATTATTTCTTAAAAAAAATTTTGGTCCAAAATTGGACAAAAACGACATACTATACTATGTCGTCCAAAATCAAACTTTTTTTTTTTAAGGTTTTTTTTTTGCCTAAAATGTGACCAAAACGTCATACTATACTATGGCGTCGACCTCAACGTCATAGTACACTATTTCGTCCAAAATCTGACCATTTTTTGGAAAAAAAAATGTTGGTCCAAAATTGGACAAAAACGACATACTGTACTATGTCGTCCAAAATCGAAATCTTTTTTTGAAATTGTTTTTTTTTTGCCTAAAATGTGACCAAAACGTCATACTATACTATGCCGTTTACCTCAATGTCATACTACACTATTTCGTCCAAATCTGACCATTTTTTTGAAAGAAAATTTTTGTCCAAAATTTGACAAAAACGACATACTATACTATGTCGTCCAAAATTTTTTTTTTTTTTTTTATTGTTTTTTTTTTGCCTAAAATGTGACCAAAACGTCATACTATACTATGGCGTCGACCTCAACGTCATAGTACACTATTTCGTCCAAAATCTGACCATTTTTTGGAAAAAAAAATGTTGGTCCAAAATTGGACAAAAACGACATACTGTACTATGTCGTCCAAAATCGAAATCTTTTTTTGAAATTGTTTTTTTTTTGCCTAAAATGTGACCAAAACGTCATACTATACTATGCCGTTTACCTCAATGTCATACTACACTATTTCGTCCAAATCTGACAATTTTTTAGAAAAAAATTTTAGTCCAAAATTTGACAAAAACGACATACTATACTATGCCGTTTACCTCAATGTCATACTACACTATTTCGTCCAAATCTGACCATTTTTTTGAAAGAAAATTTTAGTCCAAAATTTGACCAAAACGACATACTATACTATGTCGTCCAAAATCGAAATCTTTTTTTGAAATTGTTTTTTTTTAGCCTAAAATGTGACCAAAACGTCATACTATACTATGCCGTTTACCTCAATGTCATACTACACTATTTCGTCCAAATCTGACCACTTTTTTTGAAAGAAAAATTTGGGTCCAAAATTTGACCAAAACGACATACTATACTATGTGGTCCAAAATCGATTGTTTTTTTTTTAATTGTTTTTTTTAGCCTAAAATGTGACCAAAACGTCATACTATACTATGGCGTCGACCTCAACGTCATAGTAAACTATTTCGTCCAAAATCGGACCATCTTTTGGAAAAAAAAATGTTGGTCCAAAATTGGACAAAAACGACATACTATACTATGTCGTCCAAAATTGAAATCTTTTTTTGAAATTGTTTTTTTTTTGCCTAAAATGTGACCAAAACGTCATACTATACTATGCCGTTTACCTCAATGTCATACTACACTATTTCGTCCAAATCTGACCACTTTTTTTGAAAGAAAATTTTAGTCCAAAATTTGACCAAAACGACATACTATACTATGTCGTCCAAAATCATTTTTTTTTTTTTATTGTTTTTTTTTTAGCTTAAAATGTGACCAAAACGTCATACTATACTATGCCGTTTACCTCAATGTCATACTACACTATTTCGTCCAAATCTGACAATTTTTTAGAAAAAAATTTTAGTCCAAAATTTGACAAAAACGACATACTATACTATGTCGTCCAAAATCGAAATCTTTTTTTGAAATTGTTTTTTTTTAGCCTAAAATGTGACCAAAACGTCATACTATACTATGCCGTTTACCTCAATGTCATACTACACTATTTCGTCCAAATCTGACTTTTTTTTGAAAGAAAAATTTGGGTCCAAAATTTGACAAAAACGACATACTATACTATGTCGTCCAAAATCGATTTTTTTTTTTTATGTTTTTTTTTTTTGCCTAAAATGTGACCAAAACGTCATACTATACTATGGCGTCGACCTCAACGTCATAGTACACAGTATTTTGTACAAAATCTGACAATTTTTTGGAAAAAAAAACTTTTGGTCCAAAATTTGACAAAAACGACATACTATACTATGTCGTCCAAAATCAATTTTTTTTTTTTTTATTGTTTTTTTTTTAGCCTAAAATGTGACCAAAACGTCATACTATACTATGGCGTCGACCTCAACGTCATAGTACACTATTTCGTCCAAAATCTGACCATTTTTTTGAAAAAAAAATGTTGGTCCAAAATTTGACAAAAACGACATACTATACTATGTCGTCCAAAATCGAAATCTTTTTTTGAAATTGTTTTTTTATTGCCTAAAATGTGACCAAAACGTCATACTATACTATGCCGTTTACCTCAATGTCATACTACACTATTCCGTCCAAATCTGACCATTTTTTTGAAAGAAAATTTTAGTCCAAAATTTGACAAAAACGACATACTATACTATGGCGTCGACCTCAACGTCATAGTACACTATTTCGTCCAAAATCTGACCATTTTTTTGAAAAAAAAATGTTGGTCCAAAATTTGACAAAAACGACATACTATACTATGTCGTCCAAAATCGAAATCTTTTTTTGAAATTGTTTTTTTTTTGGCTAAAATGTGACCAAAACGTCATACTATACTATGCCGTTTACCTCAATGTCATACTACACTATTTCATCCAAATCTGACCATTTTTTTTAAAGAAAATTTTAGTCCAAAATTTGACAAAAACGACATACTATACTATGTCGTCCAAAATCAATTTTTTTTTTTTATTGTTTTTTTTTCAGCCTAAAATGTGACCAAAACGTCATACTATACTATGCCGTTTACCTCAATGTCATAGTACACTATTTCGTCCAAAATCTGACCATTTTTTTGAAAAAAAAATGTTGGTCCAAAATTTGACAAAAACGACATACTATACTATGTCGTCCAAAATCGAAATCTTTTTTTGAAATTGTTTTTTTTTAGCCTAAAATGTGACCAAAACGTCATACTATACTATGCCGTTTACCTCAATGTCATACTACACTATTTCGTCCAAATCTGACCACTTTTTTTGAAAGAAAATTTAAGTCCAAAATTTGACCAAAACGACATACTATACTATCTCGTCCAAAATCGAAATCTTTTTTTGAAATAGTTTTTTTTTAGCTTTAAATGTGACCAAAACGTCATACTATACTATGCCGTTTACCTCAATGTCATACTACACTATTTCATCCAAATCTGACCATTTTTTTTAAAGAAAATTTTAGTCCAAAATTTGACAAAAACGACATACTATACTATGTCGTCCAAAATCAATTTTTTTTTTTTATTGTTTTTTTTTCAGCCTAAAATGTGACCAAAACGTCATACTATACTATGCCGTTTACCTCAATGTCATAGTACACTATTTCGTCCAAAATCTGACCATTTTTTTGAAAAAAAAATGTTGGTCCAAAATTTGACAAAAACGACATACTATACTATGTCGTCCAAAATCGAAATCTTTTTTTGAAATTGTTTTTTTTTAGCCTAAAATGTGACCAAAACGTCATACTATACTATGCCGTTTACCTCAATGTCATACTACACTATTTCGTCCAAATCTGACCACTTTTTTTGAAAGAAAATTTAAGTCCAAAATTTGACCAAAACGACATACTATACTATCTCGTCCAAAATCGAAATCTTTTTTTGAAATAGTTTTTTTTTAGCTTTAAATGTGACCAAAACGTCATACTATACTATGGCGTCGACCTCAACGTCATAGTACACTATTTCGTCCAAAATCTGACAATTTTTTTGAAAAAAAAATGTTGGTCCAAAATTTGACCAAAACGACATACTATACTATGTCGTCCAAAATCGAAATCTTTTTTTGAAATTGTTTTTTTTTAGCCTAAAATGTGACCAAAACGTCATACTATACTATGCCGTTTACCTCAATGTCATACTACACTATTTCGTCCAAATCTGACCATTTTTTTGAAAGAAAATTTAAGTTCAAAATTTGACAAAAACGACATACTATACTATGTCGTCCAAAATCATTTTTTTTTTTTTATTGTTTTTTTTTTAGCCTAAAATGTGACCAAAACGTCATACTATACTATGGCGTCGACCTCAACGTCATACTACACTATTTCGTCCAAAATCTGACCATTTTTTGGAAAAAAAAATGTTGGTCCAAAATTGGACAAAAACGACATACTGTACTATGTCGTCCAAAATCGAAATCTTTTTTTGAAATTGTTTTTTTTAGCTTAAAATGTGACCAAAACGTCATACTATACTATGGCGTCGACCTCAACGTCATACTACACTATTTCGTCCAAATCTGACTTTTTTTTGAAAGAAAATTTTAGTCCAAAATTTGACCAAAACGACATACTATACTATGTTGTCCAAAATCGAAATCTTTTTTTGAAATTGTTTTTTTTAGCTTAAAATGTGACCAAAACGTCATACTATACTATGGCGTCGACCTCAACGTCATAGTACACTATTTCGTCCAAAATCTGACCTTTTTTAAAAAAAAAGAATTTTCGTCCAAAATTTGACAGAAACGACATACTATACTATGTCGTCCAAAATCAAATTTTATTTTTTTTAATTGTTTATTTTTAGCCTTAAATGTGACCAAAACGTCATACTATACTATGGCGTCGACCTCAACGTCATAGTACACTATTTCGTCCAAAATCTGACCATTTTTTTGAAAAAAAAATGTTGGTCCAAAATTTGACAAAAACGACATACTATACTATGTCGTCCAAAATCGAAATCTTTTTTTGAAATTGTTTTTTTTTAGCCTAAAATGTGACCAAAAAGCTACACTATACTTTGCCGTTTACCTCGATGTCATACAACACTATTTCGTCCAAATCTGACAATTTTTTGAAAGAAAATTTTAGTCCAAAATTTGACCAAAACGACATACTATACTATGTCGTCCAAAATCGAAATCTTTTTTTGAAATTGTTTTTTTTTAGTCCAAAATGTGACCAAAACTTTATACTATACTATGTTGTTGACCTCAATGTCATACAACACTATTTCGTCCAAAATCTGACCAGTTTTTTGAAAAAAAGAATTTTGGTCCAAAATTTGACAGAAACGACATACTATACTATGTCGTCCAAAATCGATTTTTTTTTTGAAATTGTTTTTTTTTAGTTTAAAATGTGGCCAAAACGTCATACTATACTATGTCGTTGACCTCAATGTCATTCCACACTATTTAGTCCAAAATCTGACCATTTCTTTGAAAAAAAATGTTGGTCCAAAATTTGACCAAAACGACATACTATACTATGTCGTCCAAAGTTGGGCAATATTTTTTGGGGGGCGTTTTTGCCTCTTTAATGGATAGTATATTGGAGAGAGACAGGAGGCAGAGAGGTGGGGTATTATATGCAGAAAAGACCGCTTTGAACCAGGGTTGCCTGTAGCGAGTACACATGGGGCCGGTTGGGTGCTCTACCATCTGAGCTAAACACAATGTCTAATATACTGCCGTCTACCTCAATCTCGTACTACACTATTACGTCCAAAATCTGACACATTTTTTGAAAAATGTTTTGGTCCAAAATGTGACCAAAACGTCATACTATACTATGTCGTCCAAAATCGGAAAATCAAAAAAATATTTTTTTTTGTCCAAAATGTGACCAAAACGTCATACTACACTAT
This sequence comes from Microchirus variegatus, assembly GCF_963457635.1. Taxonomy (NCBI): domain Eukaryota; kingdom Metazoa; phylum Chordata; class Actinopteri; order Pleuronectiformes; family Soleidae; genus Microchirus; species Microchirus variegatus. Next base: position 32,324,961 of record NC_139807.1, on the reverse strand, counting down.
GTCGTCAACCTCAATGTCATACTACACTATTTCATCCAAAATCTGGCAATTTTTTTGAATTTTTTTTTGAAATTTGACAAAAACGTCATACTATACTATGTCGTCCAAAATGTGACATTTTTTTGGGGGAAATTTTTTTTTTGTCCAAAATTTGAGTTTTTTTTTTTAGTTTTTCAAAAACTGTTTGATCCTTCGTCAGTTCACAGTTTGCCGTGACACATGAGCTGCAGAAACGTACAATGACAACATGTGATCCTGGCGACCGCTGCAAACAGACAGACACAACGTCTGGGTGTGTGTGTGTGTGTGTGTGTGTGTTACCTCAGGACTATTTATAACTTTAACCACAGCCTGCAGTTGCACATCATATTAACCCTTAAACAAACCTGTGCTGCAGACAGAACAGCATCACTGAACTATGAACTATGAACCATGACTTAAGAACAGGAACACACACATGTACGAGTCACCGTCAGAGTCTTTGTTCTTTGGATTTAGGACAAACCAAAGGAAGTATAGTGTGTTACACGCCTCCTGCCTCTCTGCAGACACAGGGTGAGTAAATCCACTCTCATGTGACTCCCTTTTCATTTGGCACTTTGTTATATGGAGGAACATAAATTAACCTGACCTGATTGAATATAAAACTTTATCTCACCTGTGACAGGCAGCGCTGTAACTCTATATATACTCTGCTGTTCTCAGAGCAGAAAACAGGAGCACATTCCTCGCCTTATTGTTTCTGCGTGGAGGATTTTCCACGGCGCAAATGGAGCTGCATAAATATCAAGTTTTGATTATGTGGAGTGGAGTGAAGTGAAGTGAAGTGGAGTGTTCCCCCCAATCTCTGGAGCTACTTGAGCAGATTTTCAGGAATCTGAAGAGTCGCCTGTTCACAGAGTCTCGCCTGACAAAAAGGGAATATCAGTGATGGGTTTGAATAATTTGGAATTCTCTCTCTGTCTTTTATCACAAAGTTTCTGTCTGCACAACTCTCACATCCTCACTCACAAAAACACGTATGTTTGGGGTCATTGTAATGGTCAATGGTTCAGGGGTCAAATTATCAGAGGTAAAGGTTACTGAAGCATCGCTGCCATCTGACTCTGCCGGGGGCCAGAGGAGGATGAGGGAGGATGAGGGAGGAGGATATATGTACCTTCAAAACATTCAGAAATATGCACTAAACACCTGCACACGCACACATATATATATATATGTATATATACACACACAGTAACTCAGCTGCTGAGGAAAAAATAGTCTAAAACGTTGTCCAAAATTAGATTTTTTTTAAAAGTGTCATCCAAAATGTGAAACATTTTTTCAGGAAAAAATTTTTGGTCCAAAATTTGACAAAAACATCATACTATACTATGTCGTTTAAAATTAGATCTTTTTTTTCAGAAAATATTTTTGGTCAAAAATTAGACAAAAACGTCATACTATAATATGTCGTCCAAAATTAGAAATTTCTTTAGAAATACATTTTTTGGTCCGAAATTTGACAAGAACATCATACTATACTATGTCGTTTAAATATAGAATTTTTTTTCAGAAAATATTTTTGGTCAAAAATTTTACAAAACCATCATACTATAGTATGTCGTCCAAAATGTGAAAACTTTTTTCTAAAAAAAAATGTTTGGTCCAAAATTTTAGAAAAATGTCATACTATAGTATGTCTTTTAAAATTAGATTTTTTTTTCAGAAATTATTTTTTGGTCCAAAATTGACAAAAACATCATACTATACTATGTCGTCCAAAATGTGAACACTTTTTTCAAAAAAAAAATGTTTCCGGAATTTTTTTTTTCCAGAGGAAAACAAATCTCTGCCCAGCAGTTGTTGGAGCAAAACTCTTTATATTCCAATAAAAGAAATGAACTCATTTGAATGGCAGACGTGTACACGCTCTCTCTAATCCCTGGAATGTTCTCCGCCGCCTTTGTTCAGCCTCAGGAAAAGTGATGGACCATGAAGTCACTAATGAAGGTATTGACTGGAGAGCAAAGGACTTGAATACTAACCTCTGAGGTGAGAGCCACTCAGAAAGCACTCAGCCTGCTGTTAACAGTGTGCACTCATTAGCCCTCACTGTGCTGGTGGCAGGTGTGTTAATCCTGTAACGCTGGCTGCTGACCTCACGACCTCGTCTGCGGAACACTGTACAAACTCTCTGAGAACACAGTCAAGGCCGGTCACCTCCTGTAGACGCAGTTACAGCAACAACATCCTCGTTATGCCCTCCAATAACCTCCATCAGACATGCTGGAGGTTTGTGGCCCACAGGATTAGGGCCACACAGGGAAAAAAATATTGGAGTTCTGACTTTAAACTCAGAATTCTGACTTTATTCTCAGAATTCAGAAATTCTGAGTTTTAAAGTCAGAAATTCTGACTTTACTCCCTGAGTTTAAATTCAGAATTCTGAGAATAAAGTTAGAAAAAATATTGGAGTTCTAACTTTAAACTCAGAATTCTGACTTTATTACCTGAGTTTAAATTCAGAATTCTGAGAATAAAGTTAGAAAAAATATTGGAGTTCTAACTTTAAACTCAGAATTCTGACTTTATTCTCAGAATTTAGAAATTCTGAGTTTTACAGTCAGCAATTCTGACTTTACTCCCTGAGTTTAAACTCAGAATTCTGACTTTATTCCCTGAGTTTAAATTCATAATTCTGAGAATAAAGTTAGAAAAAATATTGGAGTTCTAACTTTAAACTCAGAATTCTGACTTTATTCTCAGAATTCAGAAATTCAGAGTTTTAAAGTCAGAAATTCTGACTTTACTCCCTGAGTTTAAACTCAGAATTCTGACTTTATTCCCTGAGTTTAAACTCAGAATTCTGAGAATAAAGTTAGAAAAGCCAGAGCCAGAGTTGATCATGTGATGATGTGATCATGTATTACAGAGTCATTTGACCTGGAAGTGAAAGTCTGGATTTTCTTGGTTTCCTCTGTGCTCAGATTCTCAGATTTCAGTTGAAAATAAACATTGATATTCAGCGTTGTGGTGCAGCAGCACAAGAGCAGCAGCAGCAGCAGCAGCAGCAGCAGCAGCAGCAGCAGCAGCAGCAGCAGCAGCAGCAGCAGCAGCAGCAGCATCAGTGATCTCCTTTAACACAGACACAGATTCTCTTCTCCTGCTTGGGTGTGTTTGCCGTATCAGTTTCACACAAACACATGAAGACGTCTGGGTGTTTCTGAAAATCCACTGAATGATCTTCCTCTCCACAAAAGTCAACGGATTTAGCTCACGGCGAAAATCACAAGCTCTTTTCTCCAGAACAATTTCCTTCTGTGAGCCCCCCCCCCACCGGCCCCCCTACCCCCCCTCCACCACCGGCCCTGATCCGCTAATGGGAAAGTTTGGTTTCATACAAAGAGAACAGGATTGTGTTGCAGCAACTTTGTGGGTCACACAATTTCTGCTTTAGAGACAAACAAACACACACACACGCACACGCACACGCACACGCACACACACTCTCATTGACTTCCATTCATTTACACAGAGTTTCAATAAAATGTCACTTTTTCAAAGGGAAATTGAAAAATAAATCTCTTTGTGTAAGAAAACCCAACCTGTGACAATGAAAATGTTTGAAAACTGATATTTTTTTTATTGTTCATTTAGGTTTTTATGCAAAACTCTGCTGTAACTGTAACTCAGATGATTTTTACACATTTTTACAGTTTCATAGTAAACTTCTGTCCGTCCACAGGTTTGTAAAGTGTTCAAAGTCTCAGCAGAAACTTTACTGCTGCTCTTAATCTTTACAGCTTCTCAGTAATCTGATTACAGACAAAAATAAACTGTGTAAAATGTGTGTGAGGTCACACACGTGTGTCACGCCTTATTAATGCAGACCATCATCATCTTTGTTTGCTGAAGGAAACTGAACTCATTTGAGTGAAGTGAACACGTATCAACTCCAGCTTTTTCTTTTGATTTGTTTAAACCATTGGTTCTCAAAGTGCAGCCCGGGGGCCCAATGGCGGCCCACAGAAACATTTCTGGCGGTTGATAGTTTTAATCCAGGAGCTACTAAGCTTGTTAAATGTTTATTGGACATTACTGGATACAGACCAATAAGTGTAAACAAAAATACTGGGTATTTACCTGGTTTCTATATGGTGAATTTTAGTGTATTATTGTGTTATAAGCTGGTAATAAGCAGGTAGCTACAGCCCCCAATTACTAGCTATTTACCCAGTAAATATATGGTAACAGAAATGTGTTACTTGGTATTAACCTGTAATTAGAAGGTAAGAACAATGGCCAAAATACTGGGTAATTACCCAGTAAATTATAAAAAGCGTTATTATATTATATTCTTTATATTAATTTCTTTCTGTTTTTTTTCCTTTGGTCCTCAGTCCAACGTTGGGTTCCTAAATTGACCCTCAGGTATCAACACTTTGAGAACCCCTGGTTTAAAGGTAACTTCAGTGAAAACAGATTAAATAAACTCAGATGGGATTAAATGTAATTTTCAGTGAGATGTTTTTGAGAAGAAAGAAAGTCTCAAATTTGATTTGGAAAAACTCTGGTGGAAGGAAAAGGAAGTGTTTCCCAACATCTGATAATAATTATTTAAAATGCCACCAGAAGCCACAACAAAAGAAAGAATTACAGGTGTTTGTGTCATGATGTTCATTATCTGTGTGTTTTGACTGTGGAGCCTCGTCTTATCTGAGTCTCAGGGACAGAACGAAACATCTGAATCTGAACGAGTCCTTGAGACGTTTATAATGTCGTGTTATTAAAATATAGAAACAGAGAAACTGTGTTTCCTGTTTGAACAAAGACAAAAACACACATTATTCATGTCCTGGTTTCACTTTAACGAGGAAACAGAAAAAAACATCTTCTCTGTGTTCACATGAAGAAAAAAGGGATTTCTGAATCAGACTCAGGATCAGGAGAGAAAAGCCTCTCGACACTCGAGTGCAAACCTCTCTAATAATCAGTTAAAAGGTTGAGCCTCTGCTGGGTGTTGTCATGGTGACGGGTCATTTAGACGTCTGTGGGAAGTGAAAACATGAACGTTTGTGAGGAACTGAGAGAAGAAACTTTAGTGAAGAAGAAAAACACTGAATGATTTTTGCACTTTGTGTGTTTTCCGTCAAACTGAGAGGAGGATTTAGATATTTAAATATTTAAATAGGATGAGAATGACTCAAGAAGAAGGAATTGAGCAGATCTGTAGAAGAAACTGTGAAACGAGATGATCATTTTAGTCGATTCAGAAGCCAAGTCAGTCTTTTACAGTCTGATAAATAAAGAAGGACGATGTGTCTTCATGTGTCCTCGAATATAATTAAAAAAAATAAGAACCCATGATCATTTTGAGTGAAAAGTTCCCAACAACAACAACAACAACAACAACAACAACAACAACAACAACAACAACAACAACAACAACACAACACTTTCTTCTGTCACAGCAGCGTCTGGTGTCTCTCTCTCCTGTGACACTGTCCAGACTCACAGGATATTTGTGTTCGACACAGAAACAAAACAATTCTGCAAAAAGTCATAAAAGTACGGTGGCCCTGAGGTGCAAAACACAAACGCAAATCGCAAAACACAAACATAAAACAAACAACACAAATACAAACGCAAATCAAAAAACACAAACGCAAAACACAAAACACAAACGCAAATCAGAAAATACAAACGCAAAACCAAACCACAAACGCAAATCACAAAACGCAAATAAAAAAACACAAACTCAAATAAAAAAAGGAAAAACCAAATCACAAATGCAAAACCAGACCACAAACGCAAATCACAAACGTAAATCAAAAAACACAAACGCAAATCAGAAACGCGAATAGAAAAAACACAAACACAAATCAAAAAACACAAACACAAATCACAAAACACAAACGCAAATAAAAAAACACAAACACAAATCAAAAAACACAAACGCAAATAAAAAAAAACACAAACGCAAATAAAAAAAACATACACAAAAGCAGAAAACACAAACGCAAATTTAAAAAAACACAAACACAAAAGCAGAAAACACAAACGCAAATTTAAAAAAACACAAACACAAAAGCAGAAAACACAAACGCAAATTTAAAAAAACACAAACACAAAAGCAGAAAACACAAACGCAAATTTAAAAAAACACAAACACAAAAGCAGAAAACACAAACGCAAATTTAAAAAAACACAAACACAAAAGCAGAAAACACAAACACATCAACTCAAAACAGAAACACAAATCAAAAAAACACAAGACACCTCTTTAGTTTTGAGTTAATGTTTTTGTTTTCTCCTTTTGCGTTTGTGTTTTGTGATTTGAGTTTGTGTTTTGCACCTCAGGGCCACCGTATAAAAGTGACTGCAGAGACAATGACCAGCTTTTCCTCCGTCCACACTGGAGGACATTTATACGTCTCACTGTACCTGCAGAAGACGACCAGCGTCACAGAGGACACGTGTTTGAACTTCAGTGAGTCTGCACAACAAACCTTACACACATAACTGACACAAATACATGCAAAGACAATCTTAATAAACTCTGAAGCAGCAGCTAAAAGCAGCTGAACTCTGACTCTAGTTTGAATTTAAAACACTGCATCAGTCACATGATTTCCACACTCTTATCTACTGCACGTGCAGGACGTACAATAAACAGCACGAGGCCCCGAGGTCAGTGTTTACACCAGAGAGGACCCTAAAGAGGGGAAGAACAAACACACACACACACACACACACACACACACACACACACACACACACACACACACACACACACACACCTTATAGTATTATATTATATAAGTTATTCTTTTTACGACTCCTTTTCGAACATTTTAAACTGTATTTTGTTGCTTTATTTTGTTTTGTTGGGGTTTACCATAACCCTAAGTTATTCTTATTATGTTATTATTCATGTTGTTTGTTTGTTGTTGTTATTCTTCACATGCAGTTACACAGGTACGCTGGTTATTTGTAGCGCTGCTCTTTTCCTTTAATAAACAGACTGCTCCAATTCCACTGTAGGCGCGCACTAAACGGAGCTAATGCAGCTAACGCAGCTAACGGAGCTAACAGAGCTAACGGAGCTAACTGGTAAACGGTGCCTGGACTCCGGTGTCGCGGCACGTAAGCGTGATGTCATTTGCGTCTTTTCCCGGTCAGTCGTCATGGAAACGCGTCATTATTTTGGTAACGTTCATCTCTTCCTGTCGCTGCTTTAAAACATGCATCAAAGGAAAAACTTATTAAACGTATTATTAAATGACTGTTTGTCTATGAATAATAACACATTTTAAAACTGTGAACTTCTTTATTTTCTTATGAGGAAAAAGTCATTTTTATGAAGTCAAACGATCAAAAACAACCCCATCATTTAAGACATTCTGAATTCATCTAAAATATCACTAAAGTATATCAGAAATATGAAGAAATTCTTTGCAGCCATCAAATTAAACACATTTTAATGACATTGGCTAAAGTTAAATAAAGTTTATTCAAGGAACTAGAGCAAGTATTTATGTTACTACAGAGCTAAGATGATTCCTCACAACCAGAGAAAGACACACAAACAGAACAGTGTCAGTTCTGTGACGTCGTAGAACATTAAGACTAAACTAAGAATAAACTTATTTGAATGTTTCGAGCTGTAAAACCAAAAATTCTTCTGTTTTCTCTTTCGTCCTGGCTCACAGATGGCCGAGGACGTTCTCTGGTGTCGTCTAATTTGATATCGTTCAGCCAGAGACCTGTGAACGTTAGACGATAGTCGTCAGACGAGCTTTTAACTCGATCAACCATCTGCTGATTCTGTGGAACAGAGTGAACAAACACTGACGCATGAAATCACTCCAAAAACGCCTTTGAAAAAGTAGGAATATCTAAATATAATCTCGTCCCATGTCCGTAAAGATGATCTTCATATGCAGCGGTGAGTGTAATGTAGCGTTTCTTTGTAACACAAACTACAAAAAGCCTCGTTTGTGTGTTTGTGTCCTCGGCAGAATCAACAAAAACAACGTAGCAACGACGCGGAGGTGAAACCAGAGACGAAGGCAGCGACGCACGATGTCAAAGGTCAGAGTGAAACAAAAGTAACATGAGACTAAAATGTGCTAATGGACAGAATCGCCTTGTCTTTACCATCACACTGTGTCATAGCAACCGGGGAAATAAAGCTGATGCTGCTGCGACAGTGATTATAGATTATATAGATTATATCATGTTCTTTAAAGGTGCATTATGTAATAAATCATAAAATCCTCCTAATATGTCACAGAGACTCAGGAATAATGTTCATATAACAAACTGAACTCACCAACAACAACAGTACAGACAAAATATTTGCATTACAAACATTTTTTTGCAGACTGCAAATCATGTTTATGTTTTGAAATCATGTTGTGGCGCCACCTACCGCCGTCTACCAGTCATTGCAGTCAGTAGAGTCTCAGCTGCTGGGGTTGCCAGTTATGTCAGAAAAAGAAACCTAAAAGACCTCAGTATTTTGTATTTGAATGTAGTAACTGTTTTTGGCCACATTCTTACATATGGCACCTTTAACACTCAAACTACCAAGGGCACTCATTTTTTTTATTTATATATATATAATTTTATTTTATTAATTTCTGTGGGTCATCATAGTTAGGTACCAGGAATTACTACAACACAAAAAAAAACGTTTGTGAGTAAAATATTTTAAAGATATTAAGGTCTGAAAATCTAAAAATGTGCACAATCTTTGGGGGGGATTCAAAATACACTCCTGTAATACAAAGATTTGACTTTTATATGTAAAAAAACACCCGGTTTGTAAATAAAATATAAAGTTAAATAATCACATCTGACAACTATGTAAAAACTGTGAAAAAGCTTTGGTAAAAATGGGGAGAGAAATTCTAAATAAAAAATCCAAACTTTTTTTTTTTTTTAATTAATTAATTAATTGCTCTTGGGGTCCCTCTAGTGGTCAAGGGGCCCTAAGCAGCAGCGACTTAGTTGGCTTATGCCTTGGGGTACCATGGCTTTTCTTCTGTTTGTTGCACTCTACTGCCACCATGTGGTGAGAAGAGGTCATGGCAGAAAAGAGACAGCACTTTAGATTTATATTTCTATGAAACTGATGATCAATATAAATATTTGTAATTGCAACATCACGATGGAAGATTTCTGATCACTAAACTGTTAAATTTTCCTGAATTGTTAGACTTCTTTTTTCACCCGACCCGGCCCCTCCTGACCAGACTAGAAGTTCTCTGGCCCCCAGGACATTTTGAGTCTGAGGCCCCTGATCCAGTGTCTTCAGTCATTCTGCTCAAAAATGAACCTGCAGACATTGTTGTTGCATTTTCTTGTTTTTGCCTAGTTTCAATAGCGGTTGTTTCATTCTGGAGCTGAAACAATCAATCGATGACTAAATGAATCGTCAACTATTTTGATTCATCAGGTTTGAAGCTTTTTATCACGATTAAAACAAGATTTCTGATTGTTTCAGCTTCTTAAATGCAAATATTTTCTTTGTTTCTTTGCTCCACAAAACAGAAGAAATCATTCAAAGTGAATCATTTTGGTTTGTGGACAAAACAAAGACATTCGAGAACATCACGATAAACGTTTTTTAACATTTTATGGACCAAACCGAAAATAATCGTTAGTTGCCGCTCTATTCCATTCCTTTGAAAACTAAATGGGATTGGGCTCCACTTTTACAATCAGCCCTGTCTGATTACAGAGAATCGATGTAAACGCTCATTGTTTACTTTGATTGATTGAAGAACAGTTTCCACTGATGAGTGAGTGGAAATAACAGCTGTGGACACAGCAATCACACTTTCTGCTTCCTGTGAGAGAGACGATCGATATAAACTGAAGTTAAAACAACTAAAAATCACAAAGTTTTCTCAGTTTTGCGTCTCTACAAACACTGTGACCAAACAAAGTGTGGTTTTGATGTCTTTATTTCATGATTTTATTTTCAAACAACAATGTCAAGCTTTGCACAGAAAGATTGTGACCACAGTCGCTCGTGCTCTGCTTTTTTTACGTCTTCGCTGTGGGAGGAGCTTAACATCGTCGCATCGTATCGTCGGGAAACCCGGGTCGATGAGCACAAACTCCACGACTGACGGTGTGTGACGGGAGTTTCATGACTGTAAGGTGGTGACGCGTGATTCTCTTCATGACCAGGACGTTGTTACATTAACCAGTCTGTGTGTGTTCTTAACCCCAAAAAGCACATGTTGTAGTTAGGCCACCAGAGACGGTCGACATTAACAGTGAAATAAAACCTAAACGTGACAAAGAGTGCTCAGCCAAACTCAAATTAAGGTACAATAACGTTGTAAATAATATCTTATTAATAAGTGTTTAAATCTTCCCCCAAACAGAAAAATAAATTCCTTTGGTCGAGTAAAAAACAAAACGAAAATATAAGTGAACTTTTTTTTCCCTTCACCAGTCTTGTATCCCTCACCTTTTCTTCTTCTTCTGGAGTCGTCCACGTTCTTCAGGCTCTAAGGCCGCAAAGGAGGTGTCAAGGCAATATGGTTATGGTGCCCCTGGCGCTCCACGCTGCAGCATGCTGGGAGTAGGACGAGAAGAGGAGGAGGAGGAGACGAGCAGAGGCGTTTGACAGGAGGAGAGTCCTCAGACGGCAGGTGAAGGTGCGTCGGGATCAGGCTCGTTGTTGTAGTTGTTGCTGTAGTGATGGTTCCCGCTCGGTGGGTGATTGGGGAGGATGTCCAGCTCGTCCACCTGAGGCCCAGGGTGCATCACCACCAGCTGGTCCTGGGGGATGTCTGCCGCTGCTGCCGCCAGGTTGGTGATGGACTTGGACTTCACGCACTGGAAGTCCACGTGGCGGCTTTTACCCTCCTCCTTCTCCCAGGACATGCGGATGAAAGGCCTCTGGACGTAGTTGTAAATGACCTCTGGGCGACCGCCGGGTCTCTTCTTCACCTTCTCCTTATACGTGGGGTAACCTGGCAGAGGCAGTTATTTTTCAGATGGGACACTCAACACTGTCAACAAACCCTTTTATGTTACTACTATTATTTATTATTATTACTAATCAGCTGCTGTTGAGCATCTTAAATTGTCTTTAAAAACCTACTTTTACTCCATAGCATTTAACACGGGTTGAGTTGGACACCCATTGTTTTTTGCTTCTCATGTGTTTTATCGTTTTTAAATGTTTTCTGTTTTTAGGCTTTCTATTTTTATTGTTTTGATTGTGATATTTGACGTCATTCTGTACAGCACTTAGGTCAACCTCGGCTGTTTTTAAAACGTACGCTATAAAGTAAACGTTGAGTTGACTTGAGTTTACTACTTATAATCTATTAAAGGTGATATATGTACTGTTATCAGAGTTCCTACACATATTCCATTTCAAAATTCCATACTTTTCCAGACTCAAATTCACAGATTTCTCTGAGGATTTTTTCAGTCAATATTAAACACCTGAATACCAGTTGTTAGACGCTTATTATGTAAATAAATGGTTTTAAAATCCTTCACTCATTTTTAACGAAGCCAGCCCTCGGAAAACTAGCATCGACCCATGAAACTGTCGTGGTCGACAATCGGTGTCTGGCTCGACGACACGTGTGTGGAAAATATTAAATAAATAAGAATCACAGCCAGTTTGTTTAGTTTCATATCATCTACAGGTCGGCTATGTTGAGCTAATAACTTGTTTTGATTAGTATTTATTAATATATTTAATTTTTAGAAAGTGAGATAATAATAATTGCAGTAACCTCACTAAACACCAAAGGTTGCCTTTTTACATGTTTTACATATATACCCTTTAAACAATATATGGCTGAAACAATTACTCGATTACTAAATAAATTGACAACTACTTTGATAATCGATTAATCCATTTTATTCAAATAAATAAATAAATAAAACAAGAATTGTGATTGTTTTAGCTTCTTAAATGTTGAATATTTTCTGGTTTCTTTGCTCCATACGACAAATAAATCATTTTGACAAACGCTGATCAACATTTTCTGACATTTGATGGATCAAACGATTATGGAAATAATGGTTAGTTGCAGCTCAGGAACAATAAAGACATAATTATTCATTCCTTACCTTCAATGCCCAGTCTTATTTTCTTTAATCCTCTCTCCTTTAAAACTGACTTGGCAACATCTCGGTTTTCAATATACTTAAAAAATCTGTACAGTTTTGTGCTGTAGATGACTGCGAAGAGAGGAAGAAACAAAAGAGTTGTTATCAGTTGTCATTTGTCCACACACCACACAACACACACTATGTCTAGACTCTGTACTCGTGTCCTCACTTTGTGAATACTCTTCTCCCATTTGCGGCGGATACTCTTCATCCCAGTCGACGACATCGTCGTCAGTAAGGACCACGATGTGACACTCCCTCTCTCCGCTCTGAGCGCTGGCCACCATCAGAGGCAAAACCATTTCCTCCAGGTAAAACTCAAACTGTCGCCGAGCTCCATCGTTAGACAGCTCGTGCATCAGGGCACCTGAGGAAGGAGACGAAGAACGTGGCTTAGAAGACGTCAAACAGTTTATGACTGTGCTACAACAACGGTCCATCATGCATTACATTAAAACCTCAAAGTGAGTAAAAATGGCGGTTAACGGCGTTATTTGGAGCGCTGCTCTTTTTCTTTAATATTAAACAGACCGCTTCAGTTCCACTGTAGGCCGCTAACCGGCGCCTAAGGAGCTAAAGGAGCTAAAGGAGCTAAAGGAGCTAAAGGAGCTAACTGGTAAGTGGTGCCCGGACTCCGGTGTCGCGGCACGTAAACATGACGTCAATCGTTCTTTTTTTCTCGGTCAGTTGTCATGGAAACGCGCCGTGCGTTAACCTAGTGCCCAGCACTACCTTTTTCACACTAAAATAAGCAGGTATAACATAATTTAGAACCTGGGTGAACCTGCTCAAAACAACGGGTAACGAACACCTTTGCCATTGTCAGCCATTGTTTGGTCCGTTTGTCATGTGGTGTTTTTATTTTCACCCGTGAGCAAAGTGTGACGTCACAATATGCAGTAAAAAGACGCTGAGAAGTTGGAAAAAAGTAAACATTCTAGGCTAGCGGCTATGCTAACGGCCATTTAGCCGTTTAGACGTTTTACACGTTTAGCTAACATCAATCGAGTGTATACTGCAGAGTGATTTGACCGAGAAGTGATTGCCAATTAAACGTATTCCCTTGTAAAAAAAAATAATAATTGAATTCCGGATTTAACAAGTATCTGTACATCTGTAGATCATCTGCTCATTGAATGATGCTGCAAATCCATACATGTTAGTACTTTGTCTCCATTTAGACAAAATGTGCAGGAATAAGAGCTGATGGGTTGATGAATTGATTATGCAAATAAGAATTATTAGTAGGCTCCAATAACAGTTGCAGCCCTGACTGAAAGTATAAGCCAAAGGAAAATACTCACTGAGGTCTCTGCATTTAATGGTGCTGTAGTCAAAGGAAATGCATAGATAGTCGCACGCTTCCCGTAATTCAGGGATGGAGATTCCATCTGGACAACGGATTAACCCAGATTTGTAGTAATCCTGCCAATGAGAGGGGAAAACAAAATGTCAAACAATTTCATTTGATTAACTAATAACAGAAAGGATATAATATCTTAATGTTAACAGAGGCTCAAAGCTTTCAATATAAGAATATGATAAAACAAAATGTCAACTCGTGAATTATTCCATCAAATGCCTCTGTTTTTAGTTCACAAACAAAGCTTTTTCTATTTTTAACCTCCACCAAGGACTTAGTGTTTTTATATAATCCTTATTTTTAGACAGATTACACATAAAGTAAGTAAGTACTGAACCTTCACAACATAAATCAGGTTTGGGTCGGGCTATGAACGGTAATGAGTCAAGACACTTTGGTGCAGATCTGATCTTATGGCAGATCAAATGATTTCTTTATCATTTCCATCACCATAGCAAGACATCCGTCTATTTCTTAAGAGAAAGCGTGTAATAAAAACAGATAAAATGATGGTGTTTGGTGCAGATCATCTGACGACCAAATTTAATGGGAGCTAAGCACAAAAAAAGAGTTTGGCCTTGGAGATTTGTTTAGAGATATTAAAAAATGTTTTAAATGATTCATCTACAACAACAGATGTTAACAAAGAGACATTCTTACCAGAATTGCTCGGAAAACTGTTGAACTGATGCCCTCTGCGACTTCATACTCGCCTTTTTCGTTGGGCCGTGTGAAATTGTGTTCTCTTCCAGAACCAAACATTCTGAAATACAGAAGTGTGTCGGTTATTTGCTGGAAATTTCTACATCACTTATCGCATGTATTACAATTTAATTTAAACATTATTAGAGGGAATAAGGATAATCACACTGTACCTGCCCAACATGGTATTGGGTTGTGCAGTGAAGATGGCAGGATCTACTACAAAGCGCGTGTTGTCAACGATCAGAGTGACTCTTTCTGAGGTCCGTAGGTTTCGATTCCCGATAGAGGCGCTGGCTCCTCCCTCTTTCGGATTCTCGTAAACAAAAACCATTTCTCCGACCGCCAGACTCTTGAAGGCTCCTTCAGTGCTGGACAGGCTGCTGTTGCGGCTGCTCACCACCCCACTGCTGCTGGAGCCGCTGGGTGAGACCCTCTGAGGCCGAGGGCTGTTCGGTCGTGAGGATGAGCAACCTTCTCGTTCTCGGTCTGCACACAGAGCAATGACAATATACCCTTGTTTTAAATTCCCATCAGAAAATAACAAAACAGCTTCTAATTAAGAACTACACTTTGGGGACAAATCCCGGTCTGAGTGACCATTACAGAGCGACATTAGATCGTTCTGATTAGAGAAGGGCGAATGTCAGCACAGATGCCTTATACGCGTTCATGTCCTATTGACTCGCTAATGAAGTGATTCTCACGCATTTGGAGACCGGGGCCTGATTCTATTAGTTTAGAGGTTTAAAACAAGCTGTCAATCACCCAAATTGAACATAATCTTTTTAGACCAATAGTGGCATGTAAATAAAAAATAAAATTAAATGGGTTTTTATAATTCGGTACCTAAGAAATCTCAAATGGCACAGATGGTGCATAACTAAAATGCAATATTTATTTAAGCGAGAGGGAAAAAAAATCCTTCATTTC
The DNA here is from genome assembly GCF_963457635.1 of Microchirus variegatus. Taxonomy (NCBI): domain Eukaryota; kingdom Metazoa; phylum Chordata; class Actinopteri; order Pleuronectiformes; family Soleidae; genus Microchirus; species Microchirus variegatus. The sequence continues at coordinate 32,309,819 of NC_139807.1, read as the reverse complement.
TGCTGTGTTCCATGTGCATTTACTCACACACAGTGGCATCTACAGTGAAACTGTAATCTCTCAAGTGTTATCTTTATTTTGATACCAAGATAATCCACACAGAGTTTGTAACTGCAGAGATTTACTCTATTTAGTTTGGGCGTGTCATTTTCCAGCAGGGAAGAAGAGGTTAAGAAACACTGGTTCCTTTTAGTTAGCATCCATTCGAGTAACAGACATTGGTGAGTAAAATCCACAGGACTGGTTAAGGCCCCCTTAAGAACATTTGCCCTATATCACGACAGGCAAAGTTCAAGCTGACATGGTCTTAATACAAACAGGTGGACCGGTGCCGACTTTATCCACGGCCAAAAACAGCAGAGATGTAAACCATCTCTGGGTCGTGACTTGATAAATGCCGTCAGCTGTTCTAAGACAAGCGGCTGCCAAGGAGAGCTGCGGACCTCTAACCACCATGACACCCATACCATGCTCACCAGTGTTATGTTGGCGAGTGGGCGAGGTGACGTTACGTATGCAGGGGGTGAGCTGGCCTTCTCTCTCATGTGAGGAGTCCCTGGAGCGATCGCTGGAGCGGCGGCGGTCACGTGAACGGTCAAGGCCCCCGCTGGCACCATGCAGACTCATCTTCCTCTGTCCTGCCTCCACGCGAGATGCACGGGCCTGACTGCTGCTTTTCAAAACAAGAGCATTGTCGTCACTGCTGTGCCTTCAAAGACATTTGGAAAACTTGTTATAACACACACACACACACACAGGCACTGAGACACAAATCATCATCTATTCTGCTATACAATTTTGGATTGTGTAACACTTATCTAAAGCTGAAACAGTTCATTGATTAATCGATTACTAAATGAATCCTCAACAATGTTGATAATCAACAATCGACAATAAAAAAACAGCTTTTTGTCATGATTCAAACAAGATTTCTGATTGTTTCAGCTTCTTAAATGTGAACGTTTTCTTCTTTTCTTTGCTCCACATAACAAAGAAATCATTAAAACTGAATGATTTTGGTTTTGGACAAAACAAAGACATTCGAGAACAAACACTGATCAACGTTTTTTTTTTTTTTTTTTTACATTTTCTGACATTTTATGGACCAAACGATTAATCGAGAAAATAATTGACACACACAGATTCTACAGACTCACCAACAGGCCCAAAATCACCAGGAAACTAAACTAAAATTGAATGAAGGTACAATGTATTTAATTTGGTTATTTTCCTGCATTACTTTAAGCTAGGTGTATCTACTAAAGTGTCAAATGAAGGCATATTAGTCAATATTTAGTAAGTAAATGCATTAGGAACAAAACTGTAAAGCTATTTTTACAATAGTGCAAGAACAAAAGTGCCTTGATACCATCAGGTGCACTGGTGACGGTATCAAATGATAAATCAGGCCATTTGATGTCTAGCCATGCCTGATAACCGGTTTGACGGTACATTGCATTAATTAAAAGTCTCAAAAGCACTCAGGTTTTCAGACTTTGAGACTCTGTCCCACTGTGCCCTCGGGAATATGAGCCGTTTATAATGACTGATCAAAATCACGGTGCAGGAATCACTCGGGTTCTGTGCTGGGATTGAGTAACACGAGCGCTGTGTCAGCTGTGTTCTCCATGATAGGGCCAGAGGAGGTGACATTTTCGAGCAATATTATACTGATACTGTGATACTTTTGCTTAAGGTTACCGACCATGCCGTCTCATACTGTCCCCGTGTCTAAAACAGACTGAAGCTAGAGTTACACAGAGTCTCCACAAACACAGCTCATCGTAGGACCACAAAACACTTGCCCTGTCAGCCAGTGACAAAGTCAAATGACCAAAGGCAAAAGATTCAAGTTGTATCAGGCCACTAAAGTGTGACATCCAAATTAATTAAGGAGGCATGAAAGACTCTTGGCATGTGCCCTCTTGCAGGTAGTTAAAATGCTTCGTCATGTCTCATCTTCTCATGGCAGGAACTTCAATCAAACAGCCACTTTTCAGGCTGACAAACAGATTCACCTGATAAATTTTGAAATTCCCACAGTATGACGCTTATTTTCGTATTCCACATCTCAGCGTCATACACTCAACGTGTCAGGTCTTGAGAGCATGAACGTATGAGGGCACAGCATTCAGATTACAATCACTTTCAGCCAGCACATTTCTCTCACACCAGGATTGGGTGGCATACACATAATTTCATTAATCACATGTGTGACTTGGCATATGGTGATATATATATATAGAGCTGCAACTAATGATTGTTTTCATAATCGCTTAATCTGTCGATTATTTTCTCAATTAATCGATGAATCGTTTGGTCCATAAAATGTCAGCGTTTGTCAAACCTGGAAATGACGATGTTCTCGAATGTCTTTGTTTTGTCCACAAACCAAAATGATTCAGTTTTAATGATTTCTTTGTTATGCAGAGGAAAGAAACAAAGAAAATATTCACATTTAAGAAGTGAACTAGAGCTGAAACGATTAATCGATTACTAAATTAATCGCCAACTATTTTGATAATCGATAATCGGTTTGAAGCTTTTTTCATGATTAAAACAAGATTTCTGATTGTTTTAGCTTCTTAAATGTGAATATTTTCTTGGTTTCTTTGCTCCACATAAACAAAGAAATCATTAAAACTGAATCATTTTGGTTTGTGGACAAGAACAAGACATTTCCAGCTTATAATAATCGTTAGTTGCAGCTCTAAATCTAACACAATCAGAAATCGTGTTTTAATAATGAAAAAAGCTTGAAACCGATTATGGATTATCAAAATAGTTGACGATTAATTTAGTAATCGATGAATCATTTCAGCTCTAGATATATACACCTGAATCTGCACCAGTTTCTTCACAAGCTTGATATGGATGGGTGGACTTCACATGCAAACTCAGAGCCATAATATATGACTGTTGCCATATTGCAATAAACACAGACTTAATGCAATATTATCATATATGAAATGCTGTTATTATTACATTGCCCTTGCAATAGAATAGCAATAAACAATACAGTATCCATACATATAGTATCCAGATTTTCCGATCACACACCATTAGAGCTGCAACTAACAATTTTTTTGGTAATCGATTAATAAATGAATCGTTTGGTTCATAAAATGTCATAAAATGTTAAAATACGTAGATCAATGTTCGTCAAACCTGGAAATGACGATGTTCTCCAATGTCTTTGTTTTGTCCACAAACCAAAATGATTCAGTTCTAATGATTTCTTTGTTATGCGGAGGAAAGAAACAAAGAAAATATTCACATTTAAGAAGCTATCACAATCAGAAATGGCTTAAATAGAGCTTCAAACCGATTATGGATTATCAAAATAGTTGACGATTAATTTAGTAATTGATTTAATAATCATTTCAGCTCTAGATATATACACCTGAATCTGCACCAGTTTCTTCACAAGCTTGATATGGATGGGTGGACTTCACATGCAAACTCAGAGCCATATATGCTTTTTGCCATATTGCAATAAACACAGACTTAATGCAGCAATATTATCATATATGAAATGGTGTTATTATTACATTTCCCTTGCAATAGAATAGCAATACAATACAGATTCATGTGATAAATATAGTATCCAGATTATCATATCACACAAACCATACATGCGAGTAATATAGGATCACAATGGCTGACACCACTGCTGCTGTACAATGCAGTCACACGGATTTTCAGCTGGCTCACCTACCTCGAATGCTTGCAGAATTTGCGAGGTCGACTCGTGGTTTTACGATCCCAGTTTTCGGTGTCACTGGAGTTGCTGTCATATGAGTGCGGACGTGTTGCCATCACCCGGACAGGGGGGAGTCCGCTCTGGATCTTTCACCGTTCATTATCTGGCAAATGGCAAAAATCAACAAGTCAACTTCATCCTCTGGGCAGCCAACCACGAGCTACTAAGCGAGCGACTAAATGCACACGTTCATGTCGTCCACAGCTTCATCGCTGCTGTTTAAAAGGCTAAACGAGTGGCTAACATCTCAGAACAAAGTCTCGACGATGTTATGCTGTCACTCTGAGTCAGCCAACGATCACGTTAGCTTTGTTAGCCGTACGCTAGCTAGCCAACATTAGCCGACACTGCTCGCGGGCTGTCACAACGCTTTTAACGCAACGTTTCGAGACTAATTACGTTACATGTAATACTGTTCCAACACTGTTGACATAAATACGGTAATTAAGCGCATATGCGGGGCAAAATGTTGACAAATAGCTACCCAACTGTCTCCCGTTTCCGCTGAGGTGTAATCCCAGTCGCTTAGCAGCGGCTAGCCCAGCTATCTCCTTTCAAAACAGCTCACAGATGCTACGTGCTACGTGTCCAACGTCAACGGCCCGACGTGATGACGCACACAAATATGTAAATTAGAAACTGCTGCCGCAGAGTGAGCTGACGTTTTACATTTGAATTTAATCTCAACAAAACACTGTTTTACAAAATGTAGAAATATTGTTTGTGAATTTTGTATTTTCACATTTTTTAAAGTTTCATATTCATATTCATATTTACGGAAGCGTATTGCATTCACTTGAAAAAAAAAATATATGTAATTTTCGTTGTTTTTTTTATTAAGTTTTTTTTTCTATTTTTCTGACTTATATAATGTTTTTCCTGTTTTTTTGTCTGATTTTCTTAGTAATTTTTTTCTGTTTTTCTGAGTAATTTTTTTCCCTGTTTTTTTTAGTATTTTTTTTCTGGTTTTTTTTGAGTAATTTTTTTTCTGTTTTTCAGAGGTCTATGGTCTAGGTCTATGGTCTATGGCAGTCTCTTGCAGGTTGGAGGTTCTCGCGAGAGTTCTCGTTAATTCAGAAAAAAAAATTACTCTGTAAAACCGCGGGAAAAAAATAAATATATATATATATATAAGTACAAGTGAATGCAATGCAATACGCTTCCGTATATATTCATAAATGAAACTTAATTTTTCATTAAATTCCAAAGCTAGGCGTGTTTAAAATGCACATAAAGCATTATATGTTTTGTCTGTTTTGTCATTATTTGTCCTTTTAAAAGTTAAAATTGTCATGAAAGCCAAATAATAAAAAATAAAGCTGGAACAAGAGAAAGCTGCTGCTAAACATTTTAATTAACATAAAATGTGGCTGAAAAGTAAAAGCAAAACACATTTACACTGTGACACTTCCTGGTTCTTTCCAGTAATGGGATATTTTATCTACATGAGTATGATGTAAAATGATAGAACTGGTGATAAAAGTAAGTATGTACGTGTCCACATACTGTAAATATTGGGGATAATCCACATATAACTTAACGGTCACAAGAAGACAAAATATACACAGAAGACATTGAACACAATCTTTAATGTGCAAGAATGGTTAAAGCTAACTTCAGTAGTAAAATGGGGGCATTGTGGAAGTTACCAGTACATCATGTAAAGTGAATTTATTATTTTACATTGTGCAATGTGTGGTAGAAATCAGGTGACGTGACTTATGGTCATGACAAAGGACAGGATTTCCCGTTACACAAAAAATGAAAATAAAAACACATAAGACTCACTGTTCACTTGGTCCCTACGCTCATTACAATACACAGTAAACAACATACTGCATATAATCTGACACCAGAACAAGAGGTAATGTTTAAATGAATTTAAATGAAAAGTCTATGAAGCCTTGGTTTTGCTTCCATATCGAGGCCTGAGATAATATTGACTTTAATAACTTTAATCCCGTTGCTGCACTTAACAATGTAAACGAAACAAAATCAATACATATGAATTACTTGAAGCTAAACAACATGGAATAAAATAAATAAATAAATAAAATAAATAACAGTAAGAAAAAAAAAAAAATGCTCCTCCAGGTCTGAACAGGGCTTCTGTTTTGGTAAAAAAAAAAAAAGGGCGATTCAGCGATTCCAAACGTTTAATCCGAGGACATCGTTTGGAAAAAGACTCTTCAGATTCCCCGTGCGTCCGTGTTGTGGTTTGACGCTGGTGACGATGATGTTCTTCAGCTTCTCCTGAAGCCAGTCCTGTCTCTGTCCAACTTGTTTATGTTCCCGCACGTTGTGCATGAGCTGCACCTCACTGATGCTTCTCTTCCTGGACAAAAAGAGAACATTATTCATTACATAGAACTTTATTTATTACGACTCACGTTCACCTCCTCATCTGTAAATAAACAAACTAAGATGAATATTTACCTCAGAGGTTGAGCCTCTACATGTAAACCGGCGAGGGAGATTATCAGGACCAAGCTTCTCAATGACAACATGTTTTAGTATCTGAAACAAGAGTGGGTTAAAAACACATATCATATATATTAATCATATACAAATGTACATTCACTCTCTCTCTTACCAGATTTTCTTGTTCTTCTATCCAGGGAAAAAACAACAACAACCGTGGCAGCTTTTGTTGAGATATCGTGTGAGTGAGTGAGGTTAAAGTCAAACTTGTCGATCGGTCTTTTGGTTTTTTCCCGCACAGGCTTCTCCCTTTTATACGTGGCGTCGCACCCTCCCCTGGTCATCAATAAGCCATTTTCACTGTCAATGTTGTCACTTTTCAATGCATCGATGGGCAGAGGCATCTGCATGACCTCACCTCCGCCCACCGCTCACGACTAACTCATCTTTCAACGCCTCTGCAAAGTGTGCCACGTTCGGCACACTGTGTTTCTGATCTTGTTCCATTTTTTCCGCCCCTTCGCGCTCAATAATAAATGTTTTTTCGTGAGGCCTTTTTTTTGCGCCTGAGAGTGTCTTATGAAAGTGCCGTATAGAACACATTTCTACCTCGTTGGTCAGAACATCTCTGATTGCCTGTGTCTCATGCATTCGGACCGCAGTGAAAACATATACTCTTTGAAACGGCAATGACTGTCACGCTTAATTTATTAGCGATGCAATTTTCTTTGCAAGAATCTAAAGGTCACAGCGACGTGCACCAGGATCAGCCCTGAGGGAATGAAGTACAGATCATTATCCCATATACTTTCAATGGGAGCCACTAACTTTTTAATGGAGGATGTTCATAGATCAGGAAACTGCACCTGATCTTTGGTTTCTAAGGTTTGTAAACTATAACCTACATTACTGTGTCCTGCATCAGCTGAAATATCATGTATAAACTATAATTAAACACTTTATTTAGGCGAGGCAAGTTTATTTGTATAGCGCCATTCTTACACAAGGCAATTCATAGTGCTTTAGGAAACACGTTTGAAATTAGAACACAATCAATTAAAAAATCAATTATAGAAATTAAAACCATTTAAAACATCAAACCATTTTAAATCACGCAAAAAATAATGCAATTTAATGCATTTCTTTACTCTAAAACAAAGTGTGTGTTCCCACGCTGTGTCCCTTTGCAGATGCATTAAGAACGGCTTTAAACAAACTACACGTGTGTGTGTGTGTGTGTGTGTGTCTTTGCAGTTATGCGACGCATGGCTTCGTGCGTAACCTTGTCACCGTGTCACAAGGTGCATTAGGTAACCATGAGAGACATTTTCTAAATGTGGACAAAGGTATGGGGCTATGCAGCGACTGAAGGAATAGGTGCCTCAGAAGGACCTATACTGTACTCTATATCCTTCTGTCATTAAGGTTCATGCATATATTATGTGCAACAAATGGCGTCCAGCAATTATGCATAATAATATCATATTAATCTTTTTTTTTTTTTTTTTTTTTTTGCCCCTGCAGGATTGAATTACTCAGTTTGACATTTTTAATCATCGGTGCAGGAAAAGTGATGAGTGAGTATGGAGACGGTTATTGTAACAGTTCAGGCTCAGGTTAATAAAGCTGAAGAAGACACATACGGATAGAGCTAACAGTGTTAGCCTGTGTTAGCCGCGTCTTTATCAGCCCTCCTCCTCCTCCTCTGTGCATCGGCTGAGCAGGACGTTCTGCAGTACACAAAACCAGATTGCTCTCATTACCTCATGCAGACAGAATGTGAACCATCTCAGCGATGGCATGCTGCCGGTGTGACGACCTGACAGGGATCGATGGCAGGAATTGCACACAAATCATTAACTTGGGTCGACCCCGTGTCCCAAAGAAAGTAATGCACATAAAAATGACTCAACTCTTTGAACTATATATAAGCACATCGGCTGTAAATATAGACCGCGTCGCTCTCAAGGCGTTTGCAAAGGCTGTATTTTCTGATTTATTTAGTTTTGTCATACAACTAATGATAATAAGAACAAATAATAATAATATTGATCCAACCCAGATAAGTTAAACTTATCTTGACATTTGTTTTTACCTGTGTTTTTAAGTGCTGGCTTGATTTCTAAAAGCATGGAGGACACCACGTCCAAGCAATGCTTTCCCTGAAATCTATTAATGGACTTAGTTTTGTCATGAAATGAGGTCACCTTGCTGGTTGAACCTATCATGTAGCCAAAAAGAGAGTATATTTAGCCCGTCGACATCATCCCGTCTGTGTTTCAAACCAAACAAACACACATATTTACACATCTAAATCACTTGTAAATGGGGGTAAACGCCTCAGTGCGGCATCATAAGCCGTGCAGATGTCAGTGGATCCACGTCGTCTTTGTCGCTGCAGCAGTTTTTGTCGCTGCTTGAACGTTTTTATTTCAGCGTCACAGTGGTGTCAGTGTGGTGAAGCCGCACTCGCATCAATCTATCACACACTTTTGCAATGTCCGTCTGACTCTCAGGCACAGGTGGTGCTGGTGTCATGTTAGTTAGTCAGTATTCACTGTTGTGCACACACACAGAGTCCCAGGACTACAAAGACACAGATTCCACCGACCACGGCTTATAACCTTTTCTTCATGAGCATCAAACTCATCCCTGACATTGTGTAAGACACTGTGAGAGCGATTAAAAATAAACCAACTCTGCTCTATGATATGAACACATGACATGAGTCGTAACAATCTAGTCGCAAGAATGTCTGCATCTGTGGTCTCAAACTTGCGGCCCCCAAATCAAATGCATGTGGCCGCCACTTAATATCAACTTATAATGAGATTAGAGCTGAAACAATTCATCGATTATTAATCTAAATGACTAAATTAATCGTTTTGATAATCGGTTTGAAGCTTTTTTCATGATTAAAACCAGATTTCTGATTGTTTTAGCTTCTTAAATGTGAATATTTCCTTTGTTTCTTTGCTCCACATAACAAAGAAATCATTGAGGTACGCACCAAGAAAAAAGCACATTTTTTTTTAACTTATTTAAAGGTGCATCATGTAATAAATCCTCCTAATATGTCACAGAGACTCAGGAATAATGTTCATATAACAAACTGAACTCACCAACAACAACAGTACAAACAAAATATTTGCATTAAACAAAATATTTTGCAGACTGCAAATCATGTTTATGTTTTGAAATCATGTTGTGGCGCCACCTACCAATCATTGCAGTCAGTAGAGTCTCAGTTGCCGAGCAACCACGGGTTGCCAGTTACGTCAGAAAACGAAACCTAAAAGACCTCTGTGTTTTGAATTTGAATGTCGTAACAGTTTTTAGCCACATTCTTACATATGGCGCCTTTAATCTTACTCATGATAACAGCAATAACGACAATCAATATTAAATAATTTATTGATTGATTTAATTTTTTTATTTTTTTTAATCAGACCCTACAGTATTTCAGATACAGGCCTCTACCAAACGGTTGAGACGTCTGTTCATAACAAACCCTTATTTTTAGCATAATTCATAAATGTACAACATTCAGAACAAGTCACATTCATTTAGTCTTAGTGAGTTCAGCTCGATGCACTTTTCAATGAGATATAGTGACTTTGACTTTTATATAGTAGTACCTTAAAGGTGAATTAAGTAGTTTATAGTGCCATCTAGAGGAGAGGCTGAAATTTACAATAAAGAACTGCTCCTCTGCTCACCCTTCCCTGAGCGCTACGGTGTCCTCAGCCGGTCAAATGTGTAGTCCAGGGGTCCGCAACCTGCGGCTCTAGAGCCACATGTGGCTCTTCCTTGTAGATTTAAATATCAAGGCGACAAATAAAAGTGTTTTAATGTGTTGTGCATCACATCCAACGTCGATGTAAAATGCAATATTAGTACACATTTGTGTGTCCTGTCCATTTTTGGATCCACATACCTTTGTATGAACGACATACAATCCAAATATTTGCTTAATTTATTTCAAAGTGGGTTCATTTGTGGCATATTGGTGGTTGCGGTTGTGTATAAACTGAACATTTTGTAGTTCTTAAATTGCATAAATGAAAAAAATGATTGCTCTTTTATATAGTTAATCTGTATAAAAACCTTTATACGTGTTATTATCTTCATTTTGTGGGTTTTTTTGCGGCTCCACGTGAATTTTATTTGGGTAGAGAGGTGACAAAAATGGCTCTTTTCACGCTAAAGGTTGCAGACCCCTGGTTTAGTCTGTCCAAATTAATGGACGTCAGTGCGTGTGTGTGTGTCTGTGCGTGCGTGCGTGCATGTGTGTGTTTTGCAGTCAGACTGCACTGTGGGCAAAGCAGGTGACAGATTTTTGACGAGTGAAAGCGTGTGTGGAATAAACAAAGAGTGTATATATATATATATATATATATATATGTTTGTGTGTGTGTGTGGACGCGCTCTTTGTTTTTCTCTCATCAATCCTGCATTGATTCTGCAGCAGCATTTTAAAATGACCCCAAACAGTCATAAATAAATATAGTCACTTATAAGAGAAATATGAAGCTGTGCTCTGCACCGAGTCTTAATGGAATCACTGTGACGTCACATGAGGAGACGGAGAAGACCAACGTCAGCACAAACACACAGTCTGACACAACTTTGGCAAGTTTTCTAACAAACGACAAGAAGAAGAAGAAGAAGAAGGTTGGTATCAGGTGTTTTATGTGTGTTTCTGTCATCATCATCAATCAGTGACATTGTCTTATTTTAAACCATATGAAGTGCTGGAGATCTTAAGCAAAACATTGATTCCCTTTGAGCTCGTTCCAACCTATGAATGAATAATGTCCCACGCTGCATTAAATAATACATTTCGTGGAAAGCTTCATGGTCACAGCATTCTATTAAAATGGGAATATTTCAGATATGAAGTGTGGGGCCTGTTGTGTTTCACCTGAAAGAAGAGAACACATTCTGTGTGTTTCTGTTGTTTCTTCTCAGCTGGACGTTCACACAGGTGTGTGTTACACCTGCAGGTTTCTCTGTGCAGAGTGTGTTCATAACGGCTGCTGTTGTGCTTTTGTACAGTTCAATGAAACTGAGACGACGACTGTTTCCTGGATCATTAAAATGAAATGTAATCCATATTTTGCACGACACCTGACACAGTGTTTGGATGATTTAGAGATTAATGAGTCTTAAACATAAACAGTACAACAACAGTGTGGTGTCATATTTTCACACAACTGCTTTTCCACAAGAGGTCGCTCTCATCCAACAGTTCAGTTAAACACGTCCACATCAAATGCAATAATAATAATAATGATAATTAAACTGTCAGTAAAATGCTTTGTTGAAAAGAATCACAGAGTTTGATGCTGATGTTTTAGTTTATACTTCATATATAAAGTAAATATGATAAAACAACATATATGGTTCATATAAAGCAGAGGTCTCAAACTGGCGGCCCCCAAATCAATTGCATGTGGCCCACCAATTAATATCAACTTATAATGAGTTTAGAGCTGAAATAATTAATCAATTAATTGATTATTAACCGATTACTAGATTAATCGCCAAACTATTTCAATAATCGATGAATCGGTTTGAAGCTTTTTTCATGATTTAAACAAGATTTCTGATAGTTTTAGCTTCTTAAATGTGAATATTTTCTTCTTTCTTTGCTCCAAATAACAAAGAAATCCTTAAAACTGAATTATTTTGGTTTGTGGACAAAAACAAGACATTTGAGAACATCGTCATTTCCAGGTTTGACAAACACTGATCAACGTTTTTTAACATTTCATAACTTTCTGACATTTTATGGACCAAACGATTACTCGAGAAAATAATCGACAGATTAATCGGTTACGAAAATAATCTATATAATAATCAGTTGCAGCTCTAAATGAGTTATTTCTGTATGTTTTTTATTACTATGTTATAATACTATGCTACTATGATGATTACTGTCATAAATACGTTTATATTGTCTTAACTTTTTTTCGTTCCACATCAAAACAATCACTTTTAATGTGAAATTATGTGAAACATCATCATAAATATTAACACTCAGTGGCCCCAAGGTCATTGGAGTTTGAGAGCCCTGATATAAAGGTATAAGTGCTATTGAAGGATCTTTGGACTTACAGTAAAATATAATGTTATCTGTTGCCACTGAAGGACGTGTCTTCAGTTGTATTATTTATAATAAACACCAGAAGATGAGGTTTTACTGTGCAGACTGAGCTGCACGATTATTTTGACACATACAGTATATGCAACATAACGCATATACAGTATGAATTATATTTTTTTGTTATTTTAATGTCAAGATTCGACATTTTCTTTAAATTATTCGAACTGAGGAAGTTGGACTTGTGCCGTTTCTGCAGCTCTGCAGACTTTCTCTGCAGAATCCTGTTTTTTTTTATTCACACATTTTATCTTTATCAAATAATTGCAGCGTCTTTTAATTTGGATGTCACTCTATTTTTTTTGGAATTACTTTGCGATTCATTGAATGAAACAGAGCTAAAATCCTGCCGTGATTGAATTGCATTTATCCCCCTGAAATAACAATTCACTTATGGCACCTTTAATATACCATATATATGTATATATGTAAGAATGTGGCCAAAAACAGTTACTACATTCAAATTCAAAATACACAAAATACTTTTAGGTTTGGTTTTCAGATGTAACTGGCAACCCGTGGTTGCTCGGCAGCTGAGACTCTACTGACTGCAATGATTGGTAGATGGCAGTAGGTGGCGCCACATGATGCCAAAACATGAATTCAAAACATAAACATGATTTGCAGTCTGCAAAATATATTTTTTTAATGCAAATATTTTGTTGGTGAGTTCAGTTTGTTATATGAATATATGGCCAGTTGCTTTAGATTTATTACATAATGCACCTTTAAATAAAACATCTTTACAGCTGCATTCTCTCATTCTCTGGGAATAAAAACAGTGCAACACAAACTTCTCCTCGGTTTACTCTTGGACTGTGTCGTTTTACAGAATACGGATGAAAAATAAAGACAATAACAAGGTTTCAGAGATTCAAATAAATCGCTCATCACTGTAAATTCATGTATTTCATGATGGTGTTGCTCATCTTTGAACTGCGCTGCATGTTATACTTACAATAATCCTGCAATAACCTAAACCCACCATTTCACAGAGCGAGTTAAATTTTCAGAGTCTACTACATTAGAATAAATGTATTAATGGAGCTCAAAGTCCGTCTGACAGCTGCCACTTTCCCAGAAAGATGATCGACTTTTCATTTCTCTATTTGGAGCCGTGCCACCGTGATGTTACCGTGATTATAATAATAATAAATTATACAGACTTAAAGTGAACCACTGCTTTGCAAGCGAAAACGCACAAACTCAAAGAAGGAACCTATAGAAATGTGAGTGAGTGAGTATTTTATCTAGATCCAGTCAGAATTCTGACTTTAAAACTCGGAATTGTGAATTTATTCTCAGAATTCTGACTTTATTCTCCAAATTCTGACTTTATTCTCAGAATTCTGACTTTAAACCTCGGAATTCTGACTTTTTTCCCTCAGAATTCTGACTTTAGACTGAGAATTCTGACTTTATTCTGGGAATTCTGACTTTAAAACTTGGAAATCTTACTTTATTCTGGGAATTCTGACTTGAAACTTAGAATTCTGACTTTAAACCTCGGAATTCTGACTTTTTTCTCTCAGAATTATGACTTTAGACTGGGAATTCTGGCTTTATTCTGGAAATTCTGACTTTAAAACTTGGAAATCTGACTTTATTCTCAGGATTTCTGAGAGGATTTAAAGTCAGAATTCTGAGTTTTAAGTCAGAACTCAAATATTTTTCCCTGTTTGGCCCTAATCCTCTTCCGTATTTATTCAACGTGCAAAGATATTTCTTTAAGGAATTCCACTATCGTTGACTATTTCAACAAAGATGCGCATGTGTTGAACTGAAAGAAAGAACCTATAGAAATGTGAGTGAGTGAGTGAGTGAGTGAGTGAGTGAGTGAGTGAGTGAGTGAGTGAGTGAGTGAGTATCTTTCAGGTCAAATACATCCATGTTTGACCTTTGTCTTGTACAAAGATAATCTCTAGAACAAACCACACACACAGATATTAATCCGATCACAGACGATCAACAGAAGACGGAGCGTGAAAAACAAACAGTTGAAGCACGTGAGGGAAACTGATGTGAAACCATTAACCTCCTGATTCATCTTTGACTCAACCTTTAATAACATTTACTCCGTGCTATAAGCACTGTATCCTGGGACTGTAAATCAAGGCTACTAATTTTATTTAAATTACACGGCCAGTCACAGCCAACAATGAATAATCATAACCGCTGCTGTTTTTGTCATTCCATTAATCATCCATAATTGTGTTGAAGTTCACCAGTGCTGTGCGCAATATATATTAACTGCCTGTTCTGCCCGCTTTTATTTTAATTATAAAGTAACAACAAGGTCACTAAATGAGTTTTTGATCCACTATGTTTCCTGTAAAGAAACAGCAACGCCTTAGTTATCGTATAATTAAAATCTCCCGTCGTTCTGTTACTTCTTGATTCATCAAATTGACAACAATTTAGAATTTTAAACAGGAAACAATAAACTGTGTTTGTCCGTGTCTGTGACATCTAATCAATCATTCATCTCTGCCTTGAATGTCTTTAATATAGAAAACATAAACAAGTCTCTAAAATAAGATTTATAATGGGTTATAAAGATAAAACAGAGGTTATAGACAAACTGCCGGTTAGCCTAGCTTAGCACGAAGACTTCTAACAAAGGGAAAGCAACATAGCTTCATCCAAAAATAACAAAATCTGCAAACATATTTGTTTATGTTGATTGAAATAGATGGTAAAGGATATTCTTGTCTTCAGGGTACATGCTAACGTACATATGCTTAGTCCAAGCTATTTATGCTACTTGTTCCATTCCATTAGCAGCAGACTTGGTGTCTATAATATTTACGTAAATATTATTTACGCTGCGATGCTACGTCTTTCTATCGCAAGCTTCTAAAACAAGTGTTGCTGTAGCTTTAAAGTGGGAAAACAGCAAAACAGGAGGTTTGTTAGCTTAGCTTAGCATGAAGACTTGAAACAGAGGAACGATAGCTTAGCTTCATCCAAAAATAACATCATCTGCAAACATATTTGTAAATGTTGATTGAAATAGATGTTAATGGATATTATTGTCTTCAAGCCTAATGCTAACGTACATATGCTTAGTCCAAGCTATGTATGCTACTTGTTCCATCCCATTAGCAGCAGACTTGGTGTCTATAATATTTACGTAAATATTATTTACGCTGCGATGTTACGTCTTTCTATCGCGAGCTTCTAAAACAAGTGTTACCATACCTTTAAAGTGGGAAGACAGCAAGACAGGAGGTTTGTTAGCTTAGCTTAGGTTAGCATGAAGACAGAGAAACTACTTTATTCTCCGAATTCTGACTTTATTCTCCGAATTCTGACTTTATTCTCCGAATTCTGACTTTATTCTCCGAATTCTGACTTTCTTCTCTGAATTCTGACTTTTTTCTAGGAATTCTGATTTTATTCTGGCAATTCTGACTCTATTCTCAGAATTCTGACTTTAAAACCCGTAAATCTGACTTTATTCTCTAATTTCTGACTTCAAACTCAGAATTTCTGACAGAATTTAAAGTCAGAATTCTGAGTTTTAAGTCAGAACTCAAATATATTTGTTTCCTGTGTGGCCCTAATCCTTTTCCGTATCCATTTGGTATTTATTAATTCTGTCAGATATTTATTCATTTATTTATTCATCGTGCAAACATATTTCTTTAAGGAATTCCATTACCGTTGACTATTTCAGCAAATTCCAGCGAAGATGCACATGTGTTGACTCTGTGGACGTGAACAAAGCTGAGAGCAGATGCAGCCACTGATGATTCATCATTTGAATCCTGATCTTTTGATCATCTGAGCATTAATGAATGTGAATTTGAACACATTTGCTTTCGCCGGCTTCACAAACAGATGAAACAAACATGCCTCGCTCCTCGTGGAGCTCACCTTTCTCTCAAATATCCGTCTCATTCCTTCAAAAGAAAAACTTTCCATCTTTGCAGAGTCTTGGGTTAGAAGCTACCAAATGAAAACCTGTCACGTTTTTTGTTGGAGTGGAAATGGAAATAACATCTTTCAAGCCAATTAATATTTTATGACTTTTCTGACTTTATTCTCAGAATTACGACTTTAAAGTCAGAATTTAAAGTCAGAATTCCGACTTTAAAGTCAGAATTTAAACTCAGAATTCTGACTTTATTCTCGGTATTCTGACTTCAGTCTCTGAATTCTGACTTTATTCTCAGAATTCCGACTTTGAACTCAGAATTTCTGACAGAATATAAAGTCAGAATTCTGACTTTATTCTCAGAATTCTGACTTTAAAGAGAATTCTGACTTAAAGAGAATTCTGACTTTATTCTCAGATTTCTGACTTTATTCTCAGAATTCTGACTTTAAAGAGAATTCTGACTTTATTCTCAGAATTCTGACTTTAAAGAGAATTCTGACTTTATTCTCAGAATTCTGACTTTAAAGAGAATTCTGACTTTAAAGAGAATTCTGACTTTAAAGAGAATTCTGACTTTATTCTCAGTATTTCTGACAGAATTTAAAGTCGGTATTCTGACTTCATTCTCAGAATTCTGACTTTAAACTCTGAATTCTGACTTTATTCTCAGAATTCAGAGTTTATTCTCAGAATTCTGACTTTATTCTCAGAATTCTGACTTCATTCTCAGAATTCTGACTTCATTCTCAGAATTCTGACTTTATTCTCAGAATTCTGACTTTAAAGAGAATTCTGACTTTATTCTCAGAATTCTGACTTCATTCTCAGAATTCTGACTTTAAACTCTGAATTCTGACTTTATTCTCAGAATTCTGACTTCATTCTCAGAATTCTGACTTTAAACTCTGAATTCTGACTTTATTCTCAGAATTCTGACTTTATTCTCAGAATTCTGACTTCATTCTCAGAATTCTGACTTCATTCTCAGAATTCTGACTTTATTCTCAGAATTCTGACTTTAAAGAGAATTCTGACTTTATTCTCAGAATTCTGACTTCATTCTCAGAATTCTGACTTTAAACTCTGAATTCTGACTTTATTCTCTGAATTCTGACTTCATTCTCAGAATTCTGACTTTATTCTCAGAATTCTGACTTCATTCTCAGAATTCTGACTTTAAAGAAAATTCTGACTTTAAAGAGAATTCTGACTTTATTCTCAAAATTCCGACTTAGAAGCTACCAAATGAAAACCTGTCACATTTTTTTTGTTGGAGTGGAAATGGAAATACCGTCTTTCAAGCCAATTAATATTTTATGCGAGCAGAGGTTGCTTTAATAAAACAGTGTGCAGTTCCAGTCAAAGACAAGCTGGACCAAAAGTGTCTTTGGAGAGCTTGTGTTTCTACAGCGAAGGAATAGAATCAGCCTGTGAATGCTAACACTGCAGAGGGAAAACGCCTGGACGGCACTGGAGATTCATCTTTGGAGTCCGTAAAGATGGCCCATTATTTTCTGGACGGTTATAATATACGGCTCCACTTTATCCAGCTGTCATGTAACGAAGCGAGCAAACACAATACTATATACTATACAAGAGGGAACAAAGACGTGCACACAGGGAGGGAGTCAAAGCAACTGAGGGGAAAAGTTCTCCTCATTACAAACGTCGATTTCTTTGTGCGCTAATTCTTACACTGATGATAATTGTGCGTCTGTCAATCATGTTTTAGGAAAGAAACAGCAAAGGTACAAAGAATGTAAATGAAATATTACGCCTTTTAAATCATCACAGTGAACTTTACAGACAAAGTGTACCTTTAGTTTATTTTTCTTTTTAGCATTTGTGTCACAGTTTAGGAGATTTTCCCTGCGTGGTTTCGTGTCATGTCTGCAGAGACACAGCAGATAAACCGTGTTATTTCTCTTGCAAAAGGTGTTGTGAAGATGCAGAGAAGCATTTAATTATGATGTATTTTTTCGAAAACTAAAGGTCAGTTTAGGTTCAAGGATGAAATAAATTAATACAACACAAAAACACAAAAACACGGACACGAGCAGACAGTGAAAGAGGCTGCAGCAACTTTCTGGTTTGTGTTTTAACGTGGATGACGATGATGACGATGATGCAGCTGATGCTGCTTTGGCCAAAGCAGAGTCTAGACGAGATGAGATGCATGAGTGGATAACCTTCTCAAGGTCTGCATAGGAAAGACAGGAACCCGTTTACATCATTTACGGCCGTGATCACTGGAGATAATTTGGGAGAAAGGATTCTGGGGTTTTTTTAGACTCAAAAATCAATAAACCACGCGTGCATTTTCATCTTAAAACATGTGAAGTGGCCTGATTATTTGACTGAAATGTTAAGACATCATTTCACTTATGAACTCGTCTGCACACAACAAGAAGAAAACAAGAACGTAAATATACCGTTGTGCAGATTTATGCGCTCACAGATACAGTATCTTCCTGACTCTGGTTAATCTCCTCTGTATTCATGCATTGTTTTTTTGCAGGTTTGTTTCAAGTTTAATCTAAAAAAACTGACAAAATGCATACATGCAGCACAACGTCGTGTTCCACGGATCAACGCGGGATTATCATTCAGGCGCCCGGGGTTTGTGATTTGGCTTGAAAAACACATCGAGAGAGAGAGAAAGAAAGCACAGATATTGCTTTTCTTCTAATAATCAGTGGATCATGAACTCCCCACTTGTCTCTCGTTTTGTCGAGTTGCTCTTGATATTATGACGGCGCTCGGACGTAATCTTGGCCTGTGAAATCGGGAAAAAACGCTTCTTCGTGCTTTTGCTGCTCAGATAAAGCACAGCTCGTTCTTTATGCTCAGATAGAAGCATAACAAACAAGAAAGATTCATAATTATGACAGTAATTCAATGCATGCATTTATCACTTCAGCACATGAAATAAATAATATACTGTACGTATAATTACTGCAACTGTAACCTGTATGCATTATTGATCTGGTTTATGTCAATATACAGGAAATTCAAAACACAATATGACAATTTATTATTGTTATTGTGCTAAAACTGAACATAGAACACACACAGATACACCACAGTATCCTATAGACATAATATATATACGGCAGCGGGGGATTTAAAGGATGATAAGTGCGTCCTCGTGGTTTTCTCTAAATTAATTTCGCGAAGGTCATCCAACTCTGGAGCCGAGACAAAACAAGAGCTCGCCGCAGGTTTGTCGACTAAACGCAACATTTTCTTCATGCTGCGGAAAATCCTCCTCAATCCAAAGCCTCTCGCTCTCGTGAGGATATTTGGATTATAGTTATTTACTTAAAAAAATCACTTTATCTGAAGTAATCCTCTCTAGCATTAAAACCATTTATTTTTCCTACCATAATGCAATTATGCATTTAAATGTTAACGTAAAGTATCCATCCATTTTCTACAGGAAGGTCGTCGGGTTAATGTAAAGCATATTTGTTCAAAATTATATACGTTTACATGTATTTTGTTGTATAATCAATATCAGGTCACAGATCAGCTTCCTTATTATTACATACTGATTATAATAATGCTAAATATAGAGGGATTATTTGACGTATAATGCATTATTTTCAATTAAAATATAACATATTCTGATCCTAATTTGACCGACTATTATTCCTTATGTTGAGCCTATAGCAGGACACACGTAGCATCTATAATAAAAGTCCCTGCTTATCGTCTCCATGGTTACCTCAGAGCTCTGTGTTTGTAATTATCTTTAGTGCGAGGAAGGGTTTATAACTTCTTCACTGTACTCTTCTACGCCGCGTTGAAAAGGAACACATTCTTTTCCCGTCGGAGTGAAAATAGACGGCTTATCCGGCACTTTCCACCTCTGACTGTGCAGGTCAGCGCAGCCGTGCCAGGTTTTTCAGTTTTTCTATGAGCGAAGCTGAAATTGAGATTGATAAAAAAGGTCATTTGCAGTTTATGTTCGAGATACTCGTGTGTGGGGAAAGACAGGCGCTGCTGTGCTGCTCTAACAAGTAGTGATTTCCAGCCTGCAGACTTGAACAGGTGACAGAGACGATGAGTGCTGAGGCTGAAATAAATTGCAGTGCTGTCAACTAGAATAAACCGACGAGCTTCTCGCTGCAAACCGTCCCCAACAGACGACGCTGCTGCTGCTGCTGGTTCTGGTTCTTCTGTGCACGACAATCACAGATGAAGAAATCCACGTCTTTTTCCTGAAATCCCAGGGAAATTAACGCCCGACGCAAAAGCTATTTCCAGTTCTGCGCGTCAGAGAACATGTACGTTCTCCTGCAGGTAAAACACCGAGCGCTTGATGATTTATTGCTAAATATGAATCCCAGTGGTTTGAGCTACAGGCAAAATACTGCACCAGTGTGTGTGTGTGTTCTTGTACTTGCGGCATACTGAGGACCAGTGAGGGTTTTTAACCAACAAAGTGAGGTCATTTTTACAGAGTGAGGACATTTTGGCCGGTTCTCACTTTGTATTCATTGAAATCACTTCCTTAGGTTGCTATAATATGCTATACTCAATTTGTCAAAAAAAATAAAAAATTTGGACCAAATTTTTTTTTTAATCTTGGATGACATAGTATGACATTTTTGTCAAATTTTGGACAAAACATTTTGGGTCAATTTTTTTTTGTTTACAAATTTTGGATGACATAGTATAGAATGACGTTTTTGTAAAATTTTGGACCAAATTTTTTTTAAATTTTGGATGACATAGTATGACATTTTTGTCAAATTTTGGACTAAAAATTTTGGGTCAATTTTTTTTTTTCAATTTTTTTTTACAAATTTGGAAAAAATTATTTTTTTTTTTTGACAAAAAAATTTTGGTCCAAAATTTTTTTGTCAAAGATTTTTTCAAATTTTGGACGACATAGTATAGAATGATGTTTTTGTCAAATTTTGGACCAAAAAAAAAAAAAAAAGTAGTTCTTTGGAGATGTCATTTATGAAGTATATAATTTGTAATTGTGTTGATTTATAAAGTGGAAATGCTGGTCCTCAGTATGCAGCAAGTACAAGAATGTGTGTGTGTGTGTGTGTCCGCTGAAAGCCTCTGCAGCAAAGTTTGACTAAAGTGTTTTGTTTTGTTGGAGATTGTACGAATAAAACTTGTTTGTCTCAAACTGTTTTGATAGATTACCGTAAGCGCTGGAGGAGAGAAAACGGGGATAAAAATGCAGAACAAAGTCGTCCCTGAGAGAATATGAGTTTCTGCAGACTTACTGTATCTGCTTCACCGATCGCAAAAAAACTATTTAAAGTTTCAAGGCCACGTCGGGACGCGACGGAGCCGCTCACGGAATCTTTAATGTTGGACTTTAACACGAGGGAAAGATTCAAAGAGACGCCGTCTTCTTTGATTTACACACACAAACACGCAGATGTGTACATTAGCAAAAGCAGGACATTGGAGCAAACATAAGAATCTAAATATATTGTATTATATAATATTCATTTAATCTAAAAACTCAAACCGGTGCTAACCACTACACCAGCCATGTGGCGCCTCCTCTGGGTCAATGAGGCATAATGAGCATAAGAAATATAATAAAAACATCTGAATATATATATATATATATATATATATACACACACATATATACGTGTATATATACATAAATATTACACGAGTGTATATAAACATCAATATTACACACATATATATATACACACATAAATATTACACACGTGTATATAAACATAAATATTACACACATATATACATGTGTATATATACATACATATTACACGTGTGTATATATACATAAATATTACACGCGTGTATATATACATAAATATTACACGCGTGTATATATACATAAATATTACACGCGTGTTTATATACATAAATATTACACACATATATATATACACATAAATATTACACACATGTATATATACATAAATATTACACACATACACGTATATATATACATAAATATTACACACATATATATACACATAAATATTACACATGTGTATATATACATAAATATTACACACACATACACGTGTATATAGACATAAATATTACACACACACATATACGTGTACATATACATAATATATATTACACCAAACCTAAAAGACCTCGGTGTTTTTAATTTGAGTGTAGTAACCGTTTTTGGCCACATTCCTACATATGGCGCCTTTAATTTGTGCGACTTGAAAATGACTCGTTGAGTTGTAGAGTTTTCTGAGGATAAGAATCTCCTCCAGCGCTGATTAAAGCACCCGAACATTTAAAGACCTTTTGTCTTTTAGTTTGTATTCATCGCCGTTCTTCACCGTCTGGACTATTTTTAGTCTGCGTCTGTCCGTGAAAGAGAAATCAGCTGTAGGTGGATATTTAGTGAATTTAAAGAGACTGCCTTTCCGTTTTTGGAAATGGTTGCGATTTAAAAACATAACAAATTTGCTCCTGGAAGCCACAAACATACAGGATTCAGCAGATCAGAGTGGGAAAATGAGTAAGTGTGTCTACAATGAGGATAAAAGACAGATTTGAATGTTTATTGTCTTTATTAAAGACTGTAAATCCACACAAAAAAACATCAATTACAGTAGAAAACAGCACTCACGATGCATCATGACATTATTTGACTCATCACATGACTTCATCCTACAGGTTTAGTCCAGTCTTGGTCGTCACACACTAATATTTCCAGTGGATTTGTTAGAAACTGTGTTTCTTGAGCTTTCTCTGTGGGAATAATAATAAAAAAAGGTTATTCACTTCAGCATGACTCGAGGATTTAGAGGCTTAGAATAGAAACAACATCATTCTTGGACAAGGAACAGTTAATCTGAGTCAATATAACAACAACAACAGAAGGACGTGACACAGATTCAGCTGGAAACACTAGAGCATAATGTGTCAAACTCGAGGCCCGGGGCCCAGATGTGGCCCGCCACCTCATTTTCTGTGGCCCGCGAGTGATTAATCGGTCTTAAAGGGATACTTCACCGATTTGAATGTGGCTTTGTGTTGCTAGAATAGCAGTAGTATTTTTTAGAAAATGTGCTTCCCTCCCTCAGTTTTTCACTGAGTTGTAAAAAAATATGTTTTCCATTTTCAAAAGTCAAATCTGGCAACTTATTTGAGCATAAATATTTTAACCCTAAGCCTCAAAATGTCCGTCTGGACTTTTCTTTTAACCATAAATGGACCAGAGGATGTCCTCTATTCTGTTTTTCCAGAATAACTTTGAAAATCCGTCAGTTATTTACAAACAAGTTAATTTTTTTATTTAAAATTTTTGGTTTTTATATTCTTTTTTCATATAGTTTTATTGTATGACTTGTTTATTTGTGTTGTTTTTATATTTTCTACAGTATTTTATACTTTTATTGTTTGTTCTTTGGTCTATTAGGTCTCAAGGTTTTTATATTTGATTTGTTTTATTTCTTTATCTCTGCTGTACAGCACTTTGTTTCAGCTGCTGTTGTTTTTAAAGTGCTTTATAAATAAAGTTGGATTGGATTGGATTTACTGCATAGTGGAAAACACTGTATTAAACAAATTCAAATGAAGAAAAGCATCACTTTATTTATAAAGTTGGACACGAACAGCAGATTTTTGAGTGTTAAAATGTCAAATTAGTTTTTGTCTCGACGTAGAAACTGGAAACTTACGTACAGGTGTTTTTCCAAATGTCTCTCTTTTCTGCAACAAAGACGCTAATTCTCCAGCTTTTGGCAACAGCCCGAGTGAAATTACCGTAATAACCACACATTGACTTTCACGTGCAACTCCTCAGCTTTCAGAAACCGCTGGATTTTTCTGATAGTGCAAATAGTCTCGTATAATTATGGTAAATCAAGTTCACTTGCATAAACGTGTCGTCCATAATTTACATATTTAATCAACCTTAAAATTTAAATAAAGACTTCATTCTGGGCCACAATGCACAAAAAAAACAGAATTCCAAAGTCCTGAAAAACACCCTGAATGAAGACTTGTGTTTCCTGAGTCTAAAGCTCAGCGGTGAATATCTTTGGTGACAGTTGTGAGCACATCCTCCCAAATCACCGTCTGGAAAATCTCCTGCCTGTTCATAAATATTCCTCTTCCGTGCGGTTTCCTCTTTATTTTTTTATTTATTTTTTCTTTTTCTTTCTTGCTGCAGTTCATTTGTGAAGAAAAGTGGATTCCTCGTCTCTCGAGGTCAAGAATGAAACTTCAGGCCAAAAAAGGGAAAGCAGCAGAGCTTAAAAAAACCTGTGTGGGTTCAAACTTATTTACTTTATTCTGTGACAGATTATAGCGACCAGGTTTGAGATTAACTCGCACTTTAGCAGAGAGAAGAAAGTACTGCATCATTTCTGCAAGAGAAAACGACCTTGAATTTTCTTTGTTAAGTCAGATTCAATAATGATTTAAAGGTAACGCTGACACTTCTTATCTAATCTTATTTATTCATCTATTTCATTCATGTTTAAAATGAAAATGTACATGTTTTTATATGCCTGTAAGTAGACGATTATTAATCGATGACTAAATTAAACGTCAACTATTTTGATAATTGACTAAAACAAGATTTCTGACTGTTTTAGCTTCTTAAATGTGAATATTTTCTTAATTTCTTTGCTCCATAAAACATAGAAATCATTAAAAGTGAATCATTTTGGGTTTGGCAAACACTGATCGACATTTTCTGACATTTTCTGGACCAAACGATGACTCAATTAATGAATAAAAATAAAAGACAGATTAATTGATAATGAAAATAATTGTTAGGTGCCTCTACGCTGGCTGGCCAATCACAACACACTCTGGGGGTTTTCTGGGGGTGAGATTTATGTCTGAAATATTGCGGCTGAGGAGAGCTTCAGTAAGGAGAGATTTCTATCTGCTCGTTTACAGCAACTAGGAGGTTTTTGAGCATAAAAACAAGTTAATGTATGTAAGTAGACCTCCATAACTAACATATATGTGCAACAGGACCACTCTATGTGACATTTAACTATCTTCTATGTACTTTTTAAATTTCTTTTTTACTCCACTTTTAATCGTTTTCATTTTGTGAGTTTTATTGATTTCTATTTCCGTCGTTTTTAAAACACCTTGAATCTTCCTTTGTGCACGAAAAACAGCTTTTTAAATAAAACCGTCTTAACTTTATTATTCCTATTATTCAAACAAATAAGCTCTTGGCCAAACATTGGTTTTCACATTCAATAAGATTTTCTATTACCTGCGTTGCATTATTGTGCCATTTATTTTATATTCTGCACAAATCTTTACTTCGAATAAAGATGTTTTTTTTTTTTCGGTCTTTTATTCCATCAGCTCTCAGTTCACACTCAGGCTCTTGTGTTGAACCTTGTGGATGCAACAACAACAACAACAACGAGGCTGCTGCAGTCAGTGCAGTCCATCAAAAACACACCGGGCTGAATACAGACGCCGGATAATGAAGACGACTCCAGATTAACAGTGTTTTTGTGCCACTGCCTCCACACAGGAAACAGATAAGTGACGCCTCAGGGTGAACGTGCTGCCTGTTAACAAGTGGTTGGAAAGGGAAATACTAGAGAATATGTCGGAGCGAGATGATTTAGCTTTAGACTGAAATGGGAAGTTAAAGAAATGGCTGTTGTTGTTGTTATTTACTGCAGGTAAAACCCGGGGGAAGAACAGCAGACACATCATCAGAGCGGCGGCAGCGCAGACGTAATTAGACAAAGTCTCCTGGGAACGTTCCCATTAATTGGAATTATTCAAGGGTGTCATTGTAGTCGGAGAAGAGGGACGGAGAATAAAAAGCAGCGCAAAGGAAATAAAGGGCAAATACTTAGAACGTTTTAGGGCAAATAAACAAACAAACAAACAAACAAACAACCCTGACCCAGTATTCATTCATTAACTAACATCTCATATTTCATCAGCTGCGATTCACAGAAAGACAAGTTTAGAAGCAGCCACCACATTATTAAACAGGCACAAACTTTTCTGATGTTAGTGCTGTTTAGTGATATATATATATTTATATCTGACGCCTGTTTTGACAGAATTCATTATGAAGTTTTGTGGCTTTACTAAATCAAAATACATCAATGTGCCACAAACACTAAATCCACTCTGTGCCAGTACAGCGGGCTGAGAAGTTACATAAAACACTGTCAGATGTGAGTTTATATCCATAATATTCAATAAATAATATTTGTGTGGATGTTGTGTGTATTATTGTGTGTTTGTATGATTGTTATTGAAGTCCGGGCCGTTTTTCTAGCTGTTTGGGGGCCCTATGCGAGATACTGTTTGGGGGCCCCTATTTTTCGAGGTAGAGATTCCTAACTTTTTCATATATTCTATTCTGTGATGATGCAGCAGTTTGTTACATTTTAAGAGGAAAGCAGGATACAGTATGTTCTTGAAAAATGTTTAATATAAACTTTAAGGTAGCATAACAAGGTAACATAACAAGGTGGCATAACAAGGTGGCATAACAAGCTGGCACAACAAGGTGGCACAACAAGGTAGCATAACAAGGTGGCATAACAAGGTAGCATAACAAGGTGGCATAACAAGCTGGCATAACAAGGTAGCATAACAAGGTGGCATAACAAGGTAGCATAACAAGCTGGCATAACAAGGTACCATAACAGGTTAGCATTACAAGGTAGCATAACAAGGTGGCATAACAAGCTGGCATAACAGGCTAGCATTACAAGGTAGCATAACAAGGTGGCATAGCAAGGCGGCATAGCAAGGCGGCATAACAAGGTGGCATAACAAGGTGGCATAACAAGGTGGCATAACAAGGTGGCATAACAAGGTGGCATAACAAGGTGGCATAACAAGGTGGCATAGCAAGGTAGCATAACAAGGTGGCATAACAAGGTGGCATAACAAGTTGGCATAACAAGGTGACATAACAAGGTGGCATAACAAGGTAGCATAACAAGGTAGCATAACAAGGTAGCATAACAAGTTGGCATAACAAGATGGCATAACAAGGTAGCATAACAAGGTAGCATAACAAGGTGGCATAACAAGGTAGCATAACAAGGTGGCATAACAAGTTGGCATAACAAAGTAGCATAGCAAGGTGGCATAGCAAGGTGGCATAACAAGGTGGCATAACAAGGTGGCATAGCAAGGTGGCATAACAAGCTGGCATAAAAAGGTGGCATAACAAGGTGGCATAACAAGGTAGCATAAAAAGGTAGCATAACATAAAACAGTTTAAACCCACGATTCAAAAACAGTAAAAAATAAATAACTAAACTTACTTCTAAATAAATATAATGGATTATAATGGGATTTTTACCTGATTAACCAACGAACGCTTACATGCTTTGCAAATATATGCATAATGAATGAATGCAATACATGCAAATAATAAAGACAGGTACTTTTAATTCTCAAAAATATGATAAAATATGAGTCTGAACTTGCAGCTTGGGGGCCCCCTGGTGGCTGCGGGGCCCTATGCAGCTGCATAGTCCGCATATAGCAAGAAACGGCTCTGATTGCAGTTGATGTTTGTTTTTCTTCTGACCTGAAGTTAAAACAACACTGAAGGACAAAGTGAAACTTTCTCCATCACCAAACTCTCGTCAGCGTCTGCTGTTTGATGAGCAAATTATCTTCAGAGACATCTTAAAACAAAGGTGCTAAAGTGTCACAGAGTGCTCTCATCCGTGACTGCGCCGCCGATCCTCACTCCAATAATCCCACATCACTTTCAGACTCAAACGGCCTCATCACTCATTCTCAGTCCGGGGTCAGGTGGTCTGCTCTTACATCACTCCGACGTATAAAACCTAATCAGAGAGAGTCATTTATCCTGCTGCAGGAATATGGCTTCTACTGTGAGTGAGAGCGAAAGTGCTGCGTGTGCAGGTGCACAACACACTCGTATATAACGCCCATCAAACTGCTCATTAACATCACACGTCCTATTTCCAGCTTCTCCTCGCGAGGCTTCTTGTGCTAACAGAACATCATCACTGTGCTGTGTTTGGCAGACGGAGACAGAGATGTTGACCTAAGGCTAAAACACTGGCCGTCACACATTCAGTCATGATGTCACATTATATAATGATCAACACCAGTAAATGACATGGTGTTCTTTCATTCATTTCCTGCCTTTCCTATTAAGGAGACATATTATTCCCTGTATCTCCAAGTTAAGTTAACCCTGGTGTCCTAATGAACATGTGACATGCTTTGGTCAAAATACCATAAGGATGAAGCACCACAGCAGTTCAATCACCCTGAAAAAAACAGCCCTGTTCACAACGCTCTGTTAAGCAGTATCTCTTTAGGTCCACCTTAAAGATCCACCTTAAAAAAAAAAGTAAAACAAAACTTAAGGGACAGGAAATGACATCAGCCACAGAGTCTACTGGGAGCTAACAGCAGTTAGCGTTTGTTAAAGTGATCATTTGCAGATTCTAGCAGGCTCATTGCCGTCATATATAACATGTATCCACTGGACAGATGAATCCTCTGAGGCTGGAAGTTTGTGGAGAACTCTGTGCTGCACTGTGGAGACAAGAATAGAACTCAACTAAGAGTGCAGGCGAGGGCAATAGAAGCACAGAGTTCTACACAAACTTCCAGCCTCAGAGGATTTACATTTATATATGATGGCAATGTGCTGGCTAGCCTCAGTGACACTGATGTAGTTTCCTGTGTTTCATTTGCATATTTAAAGAGACAGGCGCTCAAAAGAGAGCGTTCTGAACAGGGCTGTTTTTGCAGGGTGATTGAACTGCTGTGGTGCTTCATCCTTAAAGGTCCCATATAATGCAAAATCAAATTTTTAATCATTTTAATCCTTATATTTGGGACTCTGGAGGTCCCATCAGTCGGCAAAGTGTGAAAAAAGATGACTCATGTTTTTTGTGGTCCTCCTCAGTCCAAGTACAGAAGATAAAACACACGATAATCGGGACGTCACAATGCGCTAAATTCCTGGAATTGTTGTCTCACGGAGCTCCGCTTTGTCCGTAAAACACACAAGAGTTCTGGCGAGGACAACGGTATCCGAAAACCGGAGGTCTGAGAAGTCCAGGAAAAGTTCTATTCTTGTCTCCACAGTGCAGCACAGAGTTCTACACAAACTTCCAGCCTCAGAGGATTTATCTGTCCAGTGGATACATGTTATATATGACGGCAATGTGCCTGCTAGAGCCTGCTAATGATCACTTTTACAAATGCTAACTGCTGTTAGCTCCCAGTAGCCTCTGTGGCTGATGTCATTTCCTGCCCCTTAAGTTTCGTTTTACTATTTTTTTAAGGTGGACCTTTAAGATGGACCTAAAGAGATACTACTAAAGACGTTGTGAACAGGGCTGTTTTGTTCAGGGTGATTGAACTGCTGTGGTGCTTCATCCTTATGGTATTTTGACCAAAGCATGTCACAGACATGTTCATGAGGACACCAGGGTTAACTATGTTAACGTGGAGAAATATGCTATCATATGTCTAAATAAATAAATAAAAAAGAAGAAGTATACAGAGTAAACTCACGATGCTAAGTAATGACAGTAATTTCACCTCAGTCACATGGAACTGTGCTTCAGGCTGCAGCTACACATATAACAGATGGCAGACAACTGTACTGAACTGAACTGAAAAAAAAGAGAAAATGTAGTTTGACATTTTGAATTTGATGGCTCAGTGCTCTAAGCTCTGACTCTGCTGTCACTGCAGTCGATGTCTTCTTTCAACACAGGCAGAGAAAAGACGAGCAGCAGACGAGCGCAGATGTGAAAACACTCTGACGACGACACAATCACACACTCTGCTGCTTAATGACGTCCGATCCAATCCACGATCCACTGTGTTTATACCATGGTATTAAAACGTGTTCATTATCAGGTCTCAGTTACTCAGAAATATGACCTGGATCAGAGCGTAATAATAATCAATAACCACTTATTATTATTCCACCTTACTTTTGTGACCTGAACATCACACGTGGGCCGCTCGATATAAAGAACACAGAGCATCACCACTGCATTTTTATTTGATTAAACATTGATTTATTTTAAATTATCTTGTAACACTTTAGATTAGAGAACACATATTAACTAGGTACTTACTAACATGCATATAAGTAGCATACTATTCCTTTATTAGTAAATATTAAGCACATATTAACACGATAGTAAATGAATGTGACTATAGTAGTGTTTGTGAGAGAGTATGATAGTAAATGTACGTGACTATAGTACCGTTTGTGAGAGTATGATAGTAAATGTACATGACTGTGGTAGTGTTTGTGAGAGAGTATGATAGTAAATGTACAAGACTAGTAGTGTTTGTGAGAGAGTATGATAGTAAATGTACAAGACTAGTAGTGTTTGTGAGAGAGTATGATAGTAAATGTACGTGACTGTAGTACTGTTTGTGAGAGAGTATGATAGTAAATGTACAAGACTATAGTAGTTTGTGAGAGAGTATGATAGTAAATGTACATGACTATAGTAGTGTTTGTGAGAACGTATGATAGTAAATGTACATGACTATAGTAGTGTTTGTGAGAGAGTATGATAGTAAATGTACGTGACTGTAGTACTGTTTGTGAGAGAGTATGATAGTAAATGAATGTGACTATAGTACTGTTTGTTAGAGAGTATTATAGTAAATGTACGTGACTGTAGTAATGTTTGTGAGAGAGTATGATAGTAAGTGTGCGTGATTATACTAGTGTTTGTGAGAGAGTATAATAGTTAGTGTGCACAACTATACTAGTGTTTGTGAGAGAGTATAATAGTAAGTGTGCGCGACTATACTAGTGTTTGTGAGAGAGTATAATAGTAAGTGTGCACAACTATACTAGTATTTGTGAGAGAGTATAATAGTAAGTGTGCACAACTATACTAGTATTTGTGAGAGAGTATAATAGTAAGTGTGCACAACTATACTAGTATTTGTGAGAGAGTATAATAGTAAGTGTGCACAACTATACTCGTGTTTGTGAGAGACTATTATGTACTATGTGAGCGCCAGACTGAATTATTTTCTCAAGCGGCCTCTCATACATAAACCTGTAACCATGACCATGACCCGTCTCTTCCTGTCAGAACGTTTAAACGCGTCACCTTTAACTCACTTGACTTCGCTGAGTGTGCAACAGATTTTTTTTTTTTAGAATAAAACAATATAGTGGTTGAGAAGCAGCGTAACACATGAAAAATAAATGAGACGGTGAGAGACGGGCTGAGGTGGAAGGTGACACTCGAGCTGGCTCAGAGTATCACTGCCACATTAAATCACTGAAATGCAGAAGAAGGTGGTATGAAGGGGGGGGGGGAATTACACACACACACACACACGTTGCAGGCTTATGTAAGCAACACATGCTGTCACACAGACAGCAGGCAGGCTGTGACTGTAATGGTGCAGCCACAGACTCAGCTCCCATGTGTCGCTGAGCATATTAATGCCGTGTGAAGAAGCCGAGGCTGAGAAAAAAGAGCCCGTCAGGCCCCGGACGAGACAGGGAAGGTGTTTGCGTTTGACAGCGACAATAGATCTGTTTTTATGTGTGAAATTTTCCAGTTTTTCAAGAGTTACCGTAAGGGAAGTTGGCTGCAGTCGTGGAGCTCGGCGGGCGGGCGGGGATGAGGGTGAGGGTGAGGTGGTGGGGGGGTGGAACGCTCCGGTGCCTGCATAATTCTGGACGGACACGATTGGCTGCAGGGGAACTGCAACAGGATAAGCAAAGCAGGCATTCGCCTCGAGCCGAGAGCTGAGAGGAGGCCGCCGAGAGCAGCTGGCGATGCGTTAATCCACTGCGATGACAATTTTGACACTCGCTCGCTGCCAAAAGCTTCATAATTTCAGAAATGTGACAGTGGCGGCTATTTATTTTTTACGTCGTATAAATCACGCGTGACAAAGGTTGCGTTTGTCGCGCGGGGGGAAGATTGGTGGGTTGTCACTTCGCCGCGAAACAAACGGTTAGTCGTCGTGGCTCCAGAGTCCTTGAAACGCCTCCGAGTTTCGTCATTGATCAACCAAATGTCATGTGACTGAATCACGGAATTACTATTTAACATTTAACCCTCACCATGTCTTTGATACAAGGACAAATGTGTTCGTAAATTGCACTTTAAAGCTCCCATACAGTGGTTCTATGGCACATATATGTTAGTTATGGAGTTCTACTTACATACATTAACTTGTTTTTATGCTCAAAAACCTCCTAGTTGCTGTAAACGAGCCGATATAAATCTCTCCTCACTGAAGCTCTCGTCAGCCGCGCTGTTTCAGACTGAAATCTCACCCCAAGAAGACAGAACTGTGTTGTGATTGGCCAGCCAACGAGAGCTTTCTCAACTCTCTTGTGATTGGCCAATACCTGGAAGTGAGTTAAAAATAGCTTCTTCACGAATCCCCGCCGCAGTCCTTTTGATGACCTTTGACCCAGGATACGGACCAATAAGTGTAAACTGTAGAACTGCAATCTGGTCATTAACATGATTACAAATGGGATTTCTTTCTCAGTCCAATGTTGGGTTCCTAAATCGACCCTCAGGTATGAAAACTTTGAGAACCCCTGTTTTAGGGCTTCATAAACCAGGTAATGGTGCAGATAAACACCAAAAAACGGTCTATGGGAGCTTTAAATAATTGGATAACTGTGTTTAAAAGATTTGGATACGGAGTTTAAAATGTTGACAAAATGGATATCATGGTAGCATTTCTCAGTGAAATCATAAATTTGAAGATGGCCCACATGAACTCACATCCTCTCCAGACCTCCTGACCTCCAGAAGACCTGAAGACCTCCTCAAGACCTCATGAGGACCTCCTGAAGACCTCCTAAAGACCTCATGAAGACCTCATGAAGACCTCCTAAAGACCTCATGAAGATCTCATGAAGACCTCATGAGGACCTCCTGAAGACCTCATGAAGACCTCATAAAGACCTCATCAAGAACCTCCTAAAGACCTCATGAAGACCTCATGAAGACCTCATGAAGACCTCCTGAAGACCTCCTGAAGACCTCATAAAGACCTCATGAAGACCTCCTAAAGACCTCATGAAGACCTCATGAAGACCTCATGAAGACCTCATGAAGACCTCATGAGGACCTCCTGAAGACCTCCTGAAGACCTCATAAAGACCTCATGAAGACCTCCTAAAGACCTCATGAAGACCTCATGAAGACCTCATGAAGACCTCATGAAGACCTCCTAAAGACCTCATAAAGACCTCCTGAAGACCTCATGAAGACCTCCTGCGTGGTCTTTTTTGTCCTGGATGAGTTTGCAGGTCTGAGACGAGCAGACAGAGACGTCAGATTAATGAACAATAAGATTGGCCCACATTACCGAAGCGCTTTAAAGTCAAATCTGACTTAATGACTTTCTTTAATTATTTCACCGTGAACGAGCTGAAGCTGAACAATCTCCAAACCTTTGTTCGGCGACTGAATCGTCAGCTCTGTGCAGCTGAGCTCTGCTCACAGGTGACTGAGCACACAGATGCTGCTGCTGCTGCTCAGCAATTAACTCTAAATATGTTGTTTGTACGCCGCCGTCATTGTTGTTGTTGTTGTTGTGTTTGAATACGCCTTCTTTTACATGGGAATTTATTTGAATAAATCAAAGCCCAAACAGACGGCAGGTGCTCTCAGAGAACGAGCAGAGGGATTATGCAAAAACTGAGGCTGATGACGCTCCATAGCATTTATTTCGCTTTTGACGCTGCATCAGATTCTATCACCTACTCGTATATGAGGGTTGTGTTAGCACTGTGAGGTTAGAGAATGTTGTTTAAAGCTCCCATAGACCAGAAGTTCCAATTAAGGCAGTTTTTTGGCGTGTATCTGCGCCATTAGCTCGTTTATGAAGCCCTAAAGTTTGGAAACAACACAACATGCAGATACTCCTGCTCCAGGCACTAGTCCGGGCACATCCGGTTGCGTACATTGAACCGCAGAAGAAGAATAACGTCCGTTGTGGAGGTGTTTCTCGAGCAACAGCGTCTTCTGACTCTGGGTCAAACTCGGGGTCAAAGGTCGTCAAAGGGACTGCGACGGGGAGTCGTGAAGAAGCTATTTTTAAACACTGTTAAAACAATGTTTTGATAATGAGGAGCAGTGCATCCACCGTTCCAGAGGGGGGAGCTGCGCTTCTGAGAGCTGACATGCTCGTTACGTCACTTCCAGGTATTGGCCAATCACAAGGCAGTTGAGAAAGCACTCGTTGGCTGGCCAATCACAGCTCAGTCTGTCTTCTGAGGGTGAGATTCCAGTCTGAAACAGCGCAGCTGAGGAGAGCTTCAGTCAGGAGAGATTTTTATCTGCTCGTTTGCACCAGCTCAGAGGTTTTTGACCATAAAAACAAGTGAATGTATGTAAGTAGACCTCCATAACTAACATATATGTGTGATAGGACCACTCTATGTGAGCTTTAAATGATGATGTTGAGGAAAACAACCAGTGTTTGTTCTCCGCGAATAACACGTCGTGATTGGCCGACGCTCGCTCCGCGTCACGGAAACTTTCTCCACTCTTGACACACAAGCAACTTGAGCCAAAGCAGCCGACCCACAATGCAGTGCAGCGACGCTTGACGCCGATTGATGCAAAGTGAACGACGAGCGTTTAATTTGATGCCGCCGCCACATAATTGAACCTCTCCGTCGTTTACCTCGCTGCAACAAAACCTGCAGCAGCAGCAGCTTAACGAAGCATCTTCACACTTTTCCACCGTAAAATCAATTTAGCAGAACAATGTCTCCTATTATAAGCTTATTTTGATTTAAAAACACACACAAAAAACAGTGATCATAAATGCTGCTCGTACAAATTACAAGGCTGAGAAAGAATTGTGTAACCGAGTTCATAAACTGTAATGTGACACTCATTACACACTATATTAAATGTGCCTATACAGTCATTGAGTCACACAAACATCCATTCATCACTGAAGTACCAGCTATAAATGGGAAGGAAAAAAGTCATCGACAAAGCAGAGAGAGACGTAAACATGACGCAGAACGACGTTACTCTTTAATAACAAAGAGGAAACGAGCAGTAAATATAAATTAGTGTGAGATAAATGTGTGTTTTACTGAATAAACCCAAGTGGATCCAGGCAGCGTGGGACGAGTAAGTTATGACGCATGAGTCAAATCGATCCAGCAAATTCTCTTCTATCCAGATACACACTACAATTCAAAAGTTTGGGCTCACCTATACAATTTGTTTGTGTTTTCCATTAAAAGTCAAACTTTTATTCATCAAAAGAGTTGCAAAATAAATAGAAAATATAGTCAAGACATTGACAAGATTAGAAATAATGATTTTTATTCAAAATAAAACTGTTTTCAGCTGTGCTAACATCATTGCACAAGGGTTTTCTAATCATCCAATAGCCTTCTAACGCCATACAGCGCCACACTGGAAATGTGCCTCTATACACCT
The DNA here is from genome assembly GCF_963457635.1 of Microchirus variegatus. Lineage (NCBI taxonomy): Eukaryota > Metazoa > Chordata > Actinopteri > Pleuronectiformes > Soleidae > Microchirus > Microchirus variegatus. Next base: position 32,274,159 of record NC_139807.1, on the reverse strand, counting down.
ATGTACATATTCCATTAAAAACCAGACATTTTTACCACATTAACAATGTATAGAGTGTATTTATGATTCATTTAATATTAATTTTTTTAAAAAGTGATTGAAGAATGAAATTTTTCCAAAAAAAAATGTTTTTCTCAAATTTTTTTTCTTTCTCAAAATAACTTTTTTTTCTCAAAAATATATTTTTTTTCAAAAAAAAATTTTCTTTCTCAAAAATATTACTTTTTTTCTCAAAATTGTATTATATTTAATGCTGGTCACTAGGTTAACGGTACGTTATCGCATGACGCGTTTCCATGACGACTGACTGGAGTCCAGGCACCGTGTACCAGTTAGCTCCGTTAGCTGCGTTAGCTCCTTTTAGCACCTTTAGCGTTAGCCTACAGTGGAACTGGAGCGGTCTGTTTATTAAAGGAAAAGAGCAGAGCTAACAAATAACCAGCGTACCTGTGTACTGCGTATTTGTGCCTCTGTTTTTAAAGTTTAGCGTTACTTTAGAGACTCATTTTAACAACATGACGTCACGTGCGTCTTTTTCCGGTCAGTTGTCATGGAAACGTGTCGTGCGTTAACGTTGACGTGTTAATGCGCCCAGCACTAATTTTATTTTTATCAAAATGTGTTTTATTCACTGAAAAAAACTGCTTTTCCTTAAAAAATAAGCACATTTTTAAGTGACCACAAACTTGTGAACAGTAGTGTACATCACATCTACGATAACTACGCACAGACGCTTCATGGAGAGAACGAGGCAAACGCTCGGCTCCATCTCCAAATCCAATTTAACCAAGTTTTTTTTTTTTATGTGATATTCGGCAAAGTGGAAGCTGTTTGGCAGCGAGTGAAAGTGGGACACGTGGGGAAAGAAGTGGATCATTGACACTGACACTGTGTTTGTGTCTAAAATGGTAATGAATAAATATGAGCAACACCAAACTGCACAGGAAATAATAAACGCTGCTGCTGCCAAACACTGAAAAGATGTCTGGAGGAAAAAGGACATGTGTGAGTAAATATGCTCTCACTGCCAGGTCATTAAAAACGCCGTGGGGATTTTATTTCATTAGTAAAGTACAATGAGGTGCTGGAGTGATTTTTAATTCCCAAAGTTTGCTTTGCTCTGCGTCTCCTCCAGGCTGCGCTGACGCGAGTGTGAGTGCAGTCAATTTGTTCACTCCTGAGAGTCCAGAGGAGGATTTACTTATTATCCAACAGTACACATTTAATAAATACAGCATGACTCCTTTTTAGTGGTTTGTGTGTGTGTGTGTGTGGGGGGGGGGGGGGGGGACTTGTATTTATATCTTTGTGAGGTCCACAACAACGTACACGTCTACCTTTGTGAGGACATTTTGTCTTTAAGGGGCTTTTATAAAGGTTTAAGACTCGAGCTGTAACTCACGATTACTTTCGTAATCGATTAATCTGTCGAATCTTTCTCGATTAATCGATTGGTCCATAAAATGTTAATCAGTGTTTGTCAAACCTGGAAATGATGATGTTTTAATGATTACTTTGTTATATGGGGCAAAGAAACTAAGAAAATGTTCACATTTAAGAGGTTGAAACGCTCAGAAATCTTGTTTTAATCATAAAAAAAAGCTTCAAACCGATTATCAATTATCAAAATAGTTGCAATTAAAGGCGCCATATGTAAGAATGTGGCCAAAAACTGTTACTACATTCAAATTCAAAATACCGAGGTCTTTTAGGTTTCCTTTTTTTGACTTAACTGGCAACCTGTGGTTTGCTTGGCAGCTGAGACTCTACTGACTGCACGACTGGTAGACGGCGGTAGGTGGCGCCACATGACGCCAAAACGTGATTTCAAAACATAAACATGATTTGCAGTTTGCAAAATATTTTTGTTTTAATGCAAATATTTTGTCTGTACTGTTGTTGTTGGTGAGTTCAGTTTGTTATACATTATTCCTGAGTCTCTGTGACATATTAGGAGGATTTAATGATTTATTACGTAATGCACCTTTAATTAATCGATTGGTCCATAAAATGTCATTATTAATATAAAAAAAAATTCCTGGAAATTCCTCGAAACCCATCGTCATTTCCAGGTTTCCAGGAAATGACGATGTTCTCGTCTTGTTTCGTCCAAAAAAACTAAATTATTCACTTTGAATGTTTTTTATCGTGTAAAAAAACAGAAAAAATATTATCATTTATAATATATGTGATAATATATAATAATATTCTTCTTATATTTAAGAAAACCCTCTGAAATCTTGTTTTCATCATGAAAAAAGCTTCAAACCGATTAACAAAATATAGTTGACTATTAATTTAGTAATGGATTAATAATCAATTATTCAAATAATTATTTCAGCTTTAGTTAAGAGTTGGTTTCAGGGTCAGGGTTAGAATTAGGTCAAGGTTAAGATAAGATAAGGGTTCAGGTCGGGCACTTAGTTGTGATGGTTAAAGAATGCATGTCCTCTCTAAGATATAAAACAAGTATGTGTGTGTGTGTGTGTGCAAAGGCAGGTGTGAAAGATATACAGTAAAGTCAGAAAGATTGGACAAATGTGAATAAATCTCGTGCGGCTGCTCCACTGCAGGACTTTGGTGAAGTCTCCCACAGAGTTCCTGACATGGTACGGTCTGATCTTCACAGCCACTGATCCGTGCTTCGTGAGAAAAGCCCTTGAAAACAAAATCTTAGTATTTCATCTGATCCTCGAAGCCTCCGTCCGTCTGTATCCGTCTCCCCCCTCAAACTTCTTCACAGCTCCACATCTTTCTTGAAACCCTCACATGCAGCGTTGGCCGACTTGTGATGGAAAACATGCTCCTTTCATGGCCTTCGTGTTAACTCGTTCCACTCCTTTTTCTGCAGGAGTACAGTGGAAAACCAAGGTTGCACAAAAAACACGACGGAACCTTGAAACAAGAAAGATAATGTAAAAAACTTAAATATGAGCAATGAATAACAAAACGGCCTCATTCTGCAGAGCCCCGTGTGGAGCCAGTGATTGAGAACCCTCCTCTGCATGTGACAATAAACAATAGTTCCTCCAGGAAAACCACCGTGTTTACGGCAGATCAGCTTCTCGAGGCACAGAGTCTCCTCTGTTTTCCTTATCAGTTCACACAGACTCACGCTCTCTCCTCTCATTACCAAAGCAAAACGCCTGAGACACGCGATACGCCGCGGCCGTCTGAGTCCGTGCAGGCGCTGAAACGCGACGCGCATCAGATTAGCCTCTGCTGTCGGTACCTGCACGACCCGCTGACAAACAAACATGTGTCCTCCATCACGGTGTGCGATTATAAAGCGAACATTGTGCAGGACTTCTTATTCAGCTGAATGCTCTCTTTAAACACACAGATTAAAACAATGGACTGGGATTTATGCAACTGCTCTTTAATGTTTATTAAAGAGGACATTGTTTGTTGTTGTCGGTGGATTTTCCTCATAGTCGGTGTTTGCGTTAAATGTGGCATCCCACAAGGATCAATCCTGGGACCTTTTCTGTTTACCTTATACCAGGGGTCTCTTCAGCCCCTCTGAAGTGGCTCCTTCTAGCTTTGAAGAAAAAACGTATCATGTTTTTCACACTTTTTTTTGTCAAGTTAAAGGCATAAATAAAAGTGTTTTTGATATTTTCTCCATCACATCCAATTGAAAAACCTCCCCCAAAAGCCAATAAAGTAATGTGTACATGAAGAAGTTCACATTTGGAGTCCGGGCTATCTTTTTTATACACTTTAGAGGTTGGGTATCAACTTGCGACACACTGTAATGCTTTAAATATAGTATATATATGTGTTAAAAAATTTGATTTTATCATCATTTTAAGGATCAAATAGGTTTTGCGGCTCCAGATTAATTTTATTTGGGTGGGGAGGGGACAAAAATAGCTCTCTTTATTCTACAGTTTGCAGACCCCTGCCTTATACTGTATATGATGATATTCTATATCTACGCAGATGATACACAACTGTACATGCAACAGCATTAAACTATTATTATTATCATTGCACAGCTGCATATCTGACACATAAGACTGGATGTCATAAAACTGCATAATGTGCATGTATTCATGTATATACTGTATGTATACGTGTGTTTATAATCATGTCTTTTAATGCTGCATGTTTTATTTTAACCTTTAAATCAATTTCAGTGATTATTTGCTTGAAAAGCATATTTGTACATGTACTGTAATACTGTCATTTGAATGATTTTTCTGTAAACTTTACAGTAATTACAAAATCATTTCACCAGCTTTAAAGTTGCATTATGTAATAAATCTAAATCAACTGGCCATAAAATCCTCCTAATATGTCACAGAGACTCAGGAATAATGTTCATATAACAAACTGAACTCACCAACAACAACAGTACAGACAAAATATTTGCATTAAAAAAAAATAATTTTGCAGACTGCAAATCATGTTTATGTTTTGAAATCATGTTTTGGTGTCATGTGGCACCACCTACCGCCGTCTACCAATCATTGCAGTCGGTAGAGTCTCAGCTGCCGAGCAACCACGGGTTGCCAGTTAAGACAAAAAAACGAAACCTAAAAATCATGAAATCACGTTTTGGCGTCATGTGGCGCCACCTACCGTCTTCTACCAATCATTGCAGTCGGTAGAGTCTCAGCTGCCGAGCAACCACGGGTTGCCAGTTAAGACAAAAAAACGAAACCTAAAAATCATGAAATCACGTTTTGGCGTCATGTGGCGCCACCTACTGCCATCTACCAATCATTGCAGTCAGTAGAGTCTCAGCTGCCGAGCAACCACGGGTTGCCAGTTAAGTCAAAAAACAAAACCTAAAAATCATGAAATCATGTTTTGGCGTCATGTGGCGCCACCTACCGCCGTCTACCAATCATTGCAGTCGGTAGAGTCTCAGCTGCCGAGCAACCACGGGTTGCCAGATAAGTCAAAAAACGAAACCTAAAAATCATGAAATCACGTTTTGGCGTCATGTGGCGCCACCTACTGCCATCTACCAATCATTGCAGTCAGTAGAGTCTCAGCTGCCGAGCAACCACGGGTTGCCAGTTAAGTCAAAAAACGAAACCTAAAAGACCTCGGTATTTTGAATTTGAATGTAGTAACTGTTTTTGGCCACATTCTTACATATGGCACCTTTAATTATGACACTACACAATATAATACTAATACTATATATAATAATACTAATAATATATGTTTATTTTATTAATTTTACTATAGGACTTTACATGTATACTTTTAATTGAATTTATACCATGAACTAATGTGAAATAACAGTTAAAAGAACAGCTGTCGAATCTAGGACACAATAATTAACTGTAAATATAGACACAATAACACAAATATCTTTAACACTGCAACCCTTATAATTAACAAATGCATTTTAATTCCACCCCATGTGAGATGAAGTGTGGCCTCCGTCAGTGTATGTTAGTGATATTTGCTGTTGGAGAGGTTTCATGTGCGTGAGCTTCTGCAGCTTTTATCTCCACCCTGAGCTCAGGATAAAACAGGACAGGACTCTCTGCTGCCTTATACGTATGTGTCCTCTTTAGGCCGTTTGGCTCCATGTCTGCATTATATCCCACGCTGACCTGGAAACGATAAGCAGGAGCAGGAAGGCTGTGCAGAGACGTGTCAGTCTGCGCTCCCGCCGACCGATAACCGGCTCCTCTAATTGTGTCTCTTAAGCCTGAGTTTGCGTCACGCGGTGGCGGGTTTATGAGCGCGGACAGCCTCGACCGCTCTGACAGCTCGGCGGGTTGCAGAGCGCCGTTTCTTTTTTAAATCCTCGTCCGTATGTCGGAGACGTAGAGTGCAGTTCAGAGGACAAAGGCTGAGAGCGGCTCCTTCATCATGCTGCAGTGGAACAGCACAGCGGTTCCATCTCGGCCCGAGTGTTTGCTCACTGTGACTCGGCTCCATTGTGGCCACTGGCATTTAAGAGTCCTCTGTTCATGCTGCTGCTGCTGCTGAAGAATTAATAAAACATTAGGCTGAGGAGGGAAACGGACGTCATTAGTGTCCAAAGAATGGAGACGGCGATCAGACTTCTCAGGTGGGCGAGAAGAGAGATATTGAAATGGATGATTTAGGATCACATGAACAGCATTAGAGGCTGAATTACTTTGGAAACACATACATACGGAGTGTGTGTAAACTCAATCATTAGGGACAGAAAGAAACTGTCAAACTGAAGTGACATCACATCCACCAGATTCATTAATTACATCCAGATTATTTTGGGAGCACTCGAGTTGAGTTTCGTGATTATAATATCAAACACATAAGAAACTCAGAGCTTCTGAATTACTTTTATAATTATGGTCACACATATTCACCGTTAAAGGCGCCATATGTAAGAATGTGGGCAAAAACAGTTACTACACTCAAATTCAAAATACCTCCGAGGTCTTTTAGGTTTCGTTTCCTGACGTAACTGGCAACCCGCGGTTGCTCGGCAGCTGAGACTCTACCGACTGCAATGACTGGTAGACGGTGGTAGGTGGCGCCACATGACGCCAAAACATGATTTCAAAACATAAACATGATTTGCAGTCTGCAAAATATATGTTTTAATGCAAATACTTTGTCTGTACTGTTATGTTATGTTATGATTTATTACATAATGCACCTTTAACTAGGTGCTTAATAACATGCATATAAGTAGCATACTAACCCTTTATTAGTTAATATAAAGCACATATTAACAAGGACTAGTTTGCTATACTTATACATGTTAGTAAGTACCTAGTTAATGGTGAATATGTGTTCCCTAATCTAAAGTGTTACCATAATAATGCTAAGATGTTTAATTGCAACTAAACTCAATCTATTGCATTAAATACTGCTAAATATTTACTATGTGATAGCAACCATTACACTGGGTTACATAAAAAAGTAAGTTGTGGATGTCTTTTCAACTGAATTAGGACCATTTTGCATCGCTGAATCCAAAAATGACCTCAATTTTTATCAATCAGGTCAGGTTTTTATTGCTAATTTGATTTTGAAAAATCAGCACCCTTTATGAAACTTGTGACTAGATTCAACAGCAAGGAAAAATATTTTCCTTTGTGCCAAATGCTGTGACACTTTTAAATGAAAGCAAACAGACAATACATAGATAATGAATTTCAGGATGCAGGTTTTTGCGACAGCTGTACTCACTTTTATTTGATCTATTTTTATGTATTTAATTTATTGTATTGTACCCATGACTTTGCAGGCCATATGAAATGGGTCGTCCTTTTTTTCGTTTTTGTCTACATGTTTGCTGTGGTGGAACCAAAGACAAATTTTGACTTTGTGGACAATAAAGTTTTCGTATTCGTATTCATGTTAGGAACAATTGTGTATTCAGCGCAGATGTAGCAGAAAACGTCTGCAACATTTTTGCAAGATCTTCTAGTCGAAGCCATTTCATTCACTTGTAATAATCAAAAAAACAATAAGTCATAAGTTGACACATGCAAAATCTTCAGAATTTGTTTATTGCAATAAATATAAAAGAATTTTGCATCAAATGACGTGAAAATACCCGTAAATGTAAACAATTGTGTAATTTTGTTCAGAAAGTTGACCTGTTGAGCCAAACCAATCTTATTTTTGGATTCAGCACATCAACATGATCCTAAATCAGCTTAAGAAAAACCCTGAAACAATAAATCTGGTGTTGACCAGTGTTATTTATGTTATAATGTGTTGTTGTTGCAGCTCGTTCTTGCTCGACACTAATCTTGTCCTTTTGTACAAAGGCGCAGGTCAAGGAACAGGATACAGAGAGTGAAAAGGATAAACTTTGCTGCATCAGTGACGGACCATGATGTGCTTACAGAGCAGAACACGAAGCCGACATCTGATATCACTGGGTTTCAAACCCGTGAGTCACGCCGTCTCCTGGGACTCGACTCTGACAGAACATCTGATAAAAGTGTTTGGTTTCCAATCGCCTGATTATTAACTTTGTCCTCAGGTCTGGAAACGCCTCATTCTGGAGGCGGGGAGGGAGTTTGTGTCATGTTCTTACAGTAAAGACACTGTTTATTCACATTTTTTAATGTAGCAACCAATATCTTAAAGCGGACCTAGACCGGAAGTTCCAATTAAAGCTGTTTTTTTTATCTGCATCATTACCTTGTTTAAGAAGCCCTGAAGGGTCTGACTCTGGGTCAAAGGTCGTCAAAGGGACTGCGGCGGGGAGTCGTGAAGTAGCTATTTTTAAACACTGTTAAAACAATGTTTTGATAATGAGGAGCAGTGCATCCACCGTTCCAGAGGGGGGAGCTGCGCTTCTGAGAGTGGGGGTGCTGAATATGTCACTTCCGGATACTGGCCAATCACAAGACAGTTAGGAAGGCTCTACGCTGGCTGGCCAATCACAATACACTCTGTCTTCTGGGGGTGAGACTTATGTCTGAAATATCGCGGCTGAGGAACAGCGTCAGAAAAGACAGATTTCTATCGGCTCGTTTACAGCAACTAGGAGGTTTTTGAGCATAAAAACAAGTTAATGTATGTAAGTAGACCTCCATAACTAACATATATGTGCAACAGGACCACTCTATGTGAGCTTTAATATCAGTGGGTCAGAATATCATATCATAAAAGTGCAACAGCTTCCTTTTTTCAAATGTAATTAATATATATCATAACTTTTAATACCACAGAAATGCATCCACACCTCTTCAATCTCCTCTTTTCTATCCATATGGCTTATTCATTCTTGTACTATAACATTGTTTAAATTGTCCTATATGGTGCTTTTTAATGTGTTAATTTAAACCATTTAAATAAGATAGCACTCTAATTTCGGTGTATGTAATACAATGACAATAAAGGCTATTTTTATTCTTATAACACAATCCAAAATACACAAATGAATCATGAATATTGTCTAATGAATCAGCCGTTTCTTGACATTTAATACGAACAACAACATCAAGTGGGAACAAAATAATTGTAAAGACAGAAGGTGATGAGATTATCTGATTTAAATGTTATCTGCAGCAGATTTAATGTGATTTATTTTATCTTCAGCTTCTGTCCCGACACATGGATAATCATATTGTCACTACACTGACCATCTGAGTACAAGTAAAAGACATTATTAATATTTTACATTATTTTATCTGCCTGTAAACCTTGACGACACAAATCTCTTCAGTGAATCTAATTCAACACAGGTCCTGATAATCAGCTATGACTAATTCATTTGACATTTACTGTGAATATTCTTGATTCATGTTCCAGTGAATCTATTTGCTCACAAACAAATATCAAGACCTTCACAAATATGTTTGTTTGTTTCATGAATTTCACCAAGGACGTTTAAAAGCTTTGATTTGGTGTCGTTCTCTCAAATCAAAGAAGAAAAACCTTTGTCGAACACACATGAAGGAGAATAACGACCCCCAACCGAACAGTACGTTTATATTTTTATGATCTTTCCTCTGGCACCGTCTCTAACAGCAACATTTACATTTACATGATGAGCTGTGTGAGGTCACTGCAACGAAAACGAATGCACTGATTAAGGAGTCGACGTTAGATTTATGTTCACAGTTAAAGCCACTGTGCTGTAATACGTCTGACACACTTGACATTTGCTGTAGTTATGTTTAATTAACCTGTAATTATGCTACTGTCAACTATTAAACCTTAGTGTTCACGCAGGTGCAGCCATGGTAAAATACACTAGTCCTTATTTGTAAAACACGGGGTGATTGTTAGTCGTGATATGAAGTAATAATAATATATAACAAGTAATATAGTAGGAATAATAGGAAAAATGTCACAAATTAGACCATTTTCCTTTACTTTTACTGTGATGTAATTCCAAATTTCATAAATTCAATCAGATTTCGAATATTTTGAGAACTTTCTGCTCAGGTGTGATTATATAGTTGGTCGAAATTAGAGAAATGTTTCTTCAGATTCCCTCTGTTATGCTGAAAAAAGCATATAAGACACTCTTTATTGTATTATTCCTATAACCTCTGTATAAACTGTATGTTTAAACATAGTAATGGAAAAAAGCAGCCGGAATGCCAATCAACATCCATATTATATCTGTTTTTCTATTGGCTCGGTTTAACTTGTTGTGTTTTTGTCAATCACTGAATTCCCTGAATCAAAGCCTGAACCTCCAGGAGGAGAAGGTCACCAGGTCTAATGTCCTAACTCACCATGAGAGAAAATACATGAATGATTCACTCCAAATCCAGATGAAAACACGACCTCCCCGCAGTGGAGCAGCTCATTTACTGAGCGACGGTGAATCTCCAAACACAATGTCAAGCTCTCAACAGTCGTCCTCGGCCTTGTGCCCAAACGAGAAGAGAAACAAATTGGAGTGAAGTGTCCTTGAGTCAGTCACCGAAGCTCAGTTCAAGAAGTAAACACAAACTCATGTGTACGATAAAAACACCAGGTCACAAAAGGTCTCAATGTAGCGGAAATTGCTTGCTCAAAATAAAAAATAAAAAAATGCAGATATCACTCTCATATCTACAATATTTAGATATATTCACATGATCTAAATTGAGTTACTTACTGATAATTTTATGTTGATGTAAACAATAATACTGCACTTTACCCAACCTTAATTCTTTGCCTTGATCCAAATGATTTTCTAGCCGGCCGCCGCCAAAGGTAGCCCGCTAGCCAGCCGCCGCCAAAGGTAGCCCGCTAGCCAGCCGACACCAAAGGTAGCCCGCTAGCCAGCCGCAACCAAAAGGTAGCCCGCTAGCCAGCAGCTACCAAAAGGTAGCCCGCTTGCCAGCAGATACCAAAAGGTAGCCTGCTAGCCAGCCGACACCAACGGTAGCCCGCTAGCCAGCCGACACCAACGGTAGCCCGCTAGCCAGCAGCTACCAAAAGGTAGCCCGCTAGCCAGCAGATACCAAAAGGTAGCCTGCTAGCCAGCCGACACCAACGGTAGCCCGCTAGCCAGCCGCAACCAAAAGGTAGCCCGCTAGCCAGCAGCTACCAAAAGGTAGCCCGCTAGCCAGCAGATACCAAAAGGTAGCCTGCTAGCCAGCCGACACCAACGGTAGCCCGCTAGCCAGCCGACACCAACGGTAGCCCGCTAGCTAGCCACCACCAGAAGGTAGCTAGCTAGCCAGCCGCAACCAAAAGGTAGCCCGCTAGCCAGCAGCTACCAAAAGGTAGCCCGCTAGCCAGCAGATACCAAAAGGTAGCCTGCTAGCCAGCCGACACCAACGGTAGCCCGCTAGCCAGCCGCAACCAAAAGGAAGCCTGCTAGCCAGCAGCTACCAAAAGGTAGCCTGCTAGCCAGCAGATACCAAAAGGTAGCCTGCTAGCCAGCCGACACCAACGGTAGCCCGCTAGCCAGCCGACACCAACGGTAGCCCGCTAGCTGGCCACCACCAGAAGGTAGCCCGCTAGCCAGCCGCAACCAAAAGGTAGCCCGCTAGCCAGCAGATACCAAAAGGTAGCCTGCTAGCCAGCCGACACCAACGGTAGCCCGCTAGCCAGCCGCAACCAAAAGGTAGCCCGCTAGCCAGCAGCTACCAAAAGGTAGCCCGCTAGCCAGCAGATACCAAAAGGTAGCCTGCTAGCCAGCCGACACCAACGGTAGCCCGCTAGCCAGCCGACACCAACAGTAGCCCGCTAGCTGGCCACCACCAGAAGGTAGCCCGCTAGCCAGCCGCAACCAAAAGGTAGCCCGCTAGCCAGCAGCTACCAAAAGGTAGCCCGCTAGCCAGCAGATACCAAAAGGTAGCCTGCTAGCCAGCCGACACCAACGGTAGCCCGCTAGCCAGCCGCAACCAAAAGGTAGCCCGCTAGCCAGCAGCTACCAAAAGGTAGCACGCTAGCCAGCAGATACCAAAAGGTAGCCTGCTAGCCAGCCGACACCAACGGTAGCCCGCTAGCCAGCCGACACCAACGGTAGCCCGCTAGCTGGCCACCACCAGAAGGTAGCCCGCTAGCCAGCCGCAACCAAAAGGTAGCCCGCTAGCCAGCAGATACCAAAAGGTAGCCCTAAGGTTGCTGTAATTATCAGCAACTGCTTATGAATATGAATCAATGTTGACATCTCTAAATGCAAAAAGAATGAGTTTCACAATCAAATCAATGATTTAATCCTGTTTTAAAGTTTGTTTTAGTTAATAGGTTGAATGAACAACTGCACGTTACACTTTTTTCAGAGCAGGCGAGAAGGACTTTCACTAACTTTATGTTGAATTGTAGCTGGTTCACGTGATCATGTCTCGTCTTTGGCCTCAGTCGGTAACAATTTTCTCTGTGTATTACACATTATAATCCATCCTTCATCAGATCACAGGGATGAAATCATAATGTATTATTACAAACCGGTGATATCATTCAAAGGGGCCACAGGCAGTGAAAAAACATGACGATGGTGACAACACTGAAAATATCTGGATCTTTGAAAAGACGGATCCACAAAAGGCTGAACTTCAAGGATTCGTCATTGAAGAACTGCTCCAGTGTGTGATCATTCAAACACGCAGAGAGCGACCGGTTTGAAGGCTGAATATGCATTTGAATTTAAGCATTTTTTTCCTGTCCAAAGTAAATCCGTCACAAATATTCCTTCAATACGAAACAAAACGACACATGACTGTAATACTTGAAGCTCTAATGCCTGTATTTCTTATGCAGGAGTTGCATATACCAATATGAAACAGTTGGACTCCAAGTAAACATCAGTCAACGCTGAAGTAAAACCCAGTTTAATTAACATAATATTCCCTGAATGACCCAAAATATGAAGGATCTGCTCTTCCTCCCAAAGGAGAAGCTAAAATCTGAGAAGCACCTACGGAATAACGGAGTTTTTATATGAGCCATAAACTGAGTCAACATTTTTCTTTGTCCTGTGGCCAAAGTTATAAAATACAGTGAAATCAAGGCTTCGGGGACTAATATGAAAGCAGATGGTGTTGTTTTTGTTTTTTTCCTCCCTCTCACGACTTCACTGCGCGATCGGTTTTCACATCATGTGGACGAGTTAAAGACAGAAGTTAATTCCACTCATAACTGCTGTGTGTATCGTACACACAGCAGTTATGAGTGGAATTAACTTTGTTTTCCCCGTGTAGCTGCATCATCCAACTCACATGATAAAGTCAAATTAGATTTTTCCACACGGCTGCAACGAGTGCTTCTTTCTCCACTATTTTTTACTCATTTTTGTCCTAATTTGTTTCCCCCCAAATTAATTAATTTTATGGAGGTAAATTGCCTCCGTGTAGTGTCTGTTAGGGAGCTGCGGATGAATAGGAAACGGTTTGGAAGGAGAGCAAAGATAAAAAAAAAAAAACAATGCAATCCCCGAATGCAATTAAGCAAAAAAGAATTGGCCGTCTCTGCAGTGAAGAAGAAATGTCCTGCCTCAGTAGATCCTCTCACTCATGCAGGGAAAAAGGGGGAACTTTGGCGCTCGGATCAACTAAAGCCTTTCATCCGTCTGTAGAGAGACTCGTGGAGACAAACCCAGGGAATTTCATACTTCACTGACATAATGGAGCTGTGCATTAAGCGTGCTTAATATTAAGAACACCTGAGTCGCTTTAGCCGGGCGCTATATATTTCCCTTTGAAAGGAGCGGCGTCCGTCTAAACCAGTGATTTGTGCTGCAAAGAGTTTCTGCTAAATTGACTTCATGTGGATTTTGTCTTTGTGTGGGAAAAGGTAAAGGTGCTATACGTAAAAAATATGAACCATGGGGGCTTAAAGTCATCATTTTAAACATGGACTGCATTTATACCCACTGTTGTACATTTATACACATATCGTAAATGACCTTTAATATGCCACAGCGTATTCTGTGTATGTTCCTATAGTTATTAGTTTCATAAATAATCTCTTAAAATAAGCGTATTTATCTTTACCGTCATTTCCGGTTTTTAGGTTGGTGCTTTTATTTTGATAGCGCGGAACCGGAAGTGAAAAAAGGACGAAGCTGAGAATAGTTAAGCGTCCGTACGACATGAACGGGTCTATATAAAGTTCAGAAACGTAAAGAAAATGTATATTAATAAGTTTGTTTAGCACCTGGCTGATCATTTCATTTTAATGTGCTGAATGATTGATAATAATGTGATGTCGTTATATACTTTTGTATTGTTTTATACTAGTGCATTTTAAGCTAGCAATAACGTTGTTTTGGTACGATGCAGCGCATGTTTGTCAGAGAAAAAATTGGAGTGGAGTATCCTTGAGTCAGTTCTTCGTCCCACAGTTTTCAAATTTTAAAAAATGATGCTAAATGCTAAAATAATTGACTTCACAGAATCTAAATTGAGTTACTTACTGATAACTTAAACAATAATCCTGCACAACCTTAATTCTTTGCCTTAATGATCCAAATGATTTTCTAGCCAGCCGCCACCAGCGGTAGCTCGCTAGCCAGCCGCCACCAACGGTAGCTCGCTAGCCAGCCGACACCAACGGTAACTCGCTAGCCAGCCGCCACCAACGGTAGCTCGCTAGCCAGCCGCCACCAACGGTAGCTCGCTAGCCAGCCGCCACCAGCGGTAGCTCGCTAGCCAGCCGCCACCAACGGTAGCTCGCTAGCCAGCTGCCACCAACGGTAACTCGCTAGCCAGCCTCCACCAACGGTAGCTCGCTAGCCAGCCGCCACCATCGGTAACTCGCTAGCCAGCCTCCACCAGCGGTAGCTCGCTAGCCAGCCGCCACCAACGGTAGCTCGCTAGCCAGCTGCCACCAACGGTAACTCGCTAGCCAGCCTCCACCAACGGTAGCTCGCTAGCCAGCCGCCACCATCGGTAACTCGCTAGCCAGCCGCCACCAGCGGTAGCTCGTGAAGCAGCATTAATTTTGTCTACATTAATAATGTTGATGTTGATGCTGTATATTGACAGTTAAATGATCAAATTGTAAGTTATTGCACTCTATTCTGAGGTCGTCATTAAGCTAAAATAGGTTAAAAAAGCATACGGAGTCTGAAAGTGAACAGCACAGTTTTTCTGCCCGCAAAATTAACATCATGGTCATTTTTTATACCTTAATATAATATATTTCTTACCCATATAGCACGTCGTAGGTTGAAATGATGTTAATTCATTAAGTGATGATGTTAAGATAGAGAGTCACATACGGGGGAAGGGATTCTGTCAGGAGGGCAAATCAGATCTGGCCACAGTCATCAAAATGCTAATTTCCTGACAACAGGATGGAGGAGGATGATGGATGAACACCGTGTGACTGACATCATCAGAGCTCAGGATCAGGGTACGTCCACTGTTACGTCCACTGTTACGTCCCTGTAGAGTCCAGGGGACGAGGGGAGTAATGATGTAAAACAAAAGCTCAGGATATTTTTTAAAGAGGAAAGGCAGGGACAACCGGAAAGTAACCTTATGTACTTCAGCACAAAGCCTAAAGGACATCCTTAGTGCATGTGCTGATGTTCATAAGACACGAACACTCAGTGGATTAGAGTTAGGGCCAATTCCAATTCCTATCTAAACCCTCAAGCTCAACCCTTAATCTTAACTGATCCTCAAAACCAAGTGTTGAGGGTTATTTTGTCACTTAGAAATGGGACACCCCTTAAACGCAGATACGTCTTCAGACTGTAGGGGGCAGAATAACGCCAAAGCTGCGTCCAGTCTGTCAACTCCAAAAAAGAAGAAGAAGAAGAAGAAGAACACATTTACGTCAGGATTATTTATTCTGATCCGTTTGTCAGTCAAGTTATTAGGTTGTCAGTTAGTTATAAGATGATACTCATACAAATATTCAGCTGACAGTTACCACACACCACGACTTATTGAAAAGTAAACCACACCGGCCGACTATTGACAAAAGATCGTAAAATATAAAAATAAACGTTACGCAACAATGACGTCAGTAATCCATAATATGGGCCTAAACTAAGATCATTTTTATATCTCTATTAACAAAGAAAATACTTCATTTGTATCGTACTCGCTTCGCTGCTTTCGGCGACATCTTTGTTATGTGAAAACACGCAATGCATTCTGGGTAGCCCTTGCTCCCAAGGGTGGTCTCGGAAAATCTCAATATTGAGGGCGATACAGCCCTTAAACTTGGCCTCAACTTAATTTTTATGAGAAAAGAGGCACAGGCGGGTTTCAGAAACGTCCACTCCACACCTGAACAAAACACCGGTCGGTCAGAAACGGGGGGCAGCAGGTGCGGCCACCTTGTTTGCACGGCCCTGGGGGAGTATCAGTGCTCAAGGAAACTCTGCGAAACAAAAGATCCTTTAACCGATTAAGGCCTGAAGCGCCTGGAAAAAAAAACGCCTCTAAAACCTGAGCTTCAACGGCGACTAAATGACTGATTTCTCGGCCTCTGAGGCAGATACAGGAACACAATTCAAAAGGTATTTGAGAGCTCACACCTGTGACTTTACCTGTGACATTGAGTTTATTTAGATATAAAAAAAATTTCAAATTAAAAAGTGAATAACTATTTTCAATTAAAGAACAGTAAGAAAAAGTAATATCAACTTGATTTATTCCTGATTGAATGCGAAGAACAAGAACAGCATGTAATGACTGTAACAGTCTGCTTCACATGTGACGGTGTTAGAGCTCCGTGGCATCTGCAGGTAAATCCACCGTCAGCCCTGCTGCGCGGTTGTAAACACTCCGTCGATTACGCTGGTATTTATCGTCATTATCTTCAAACATAATTATGTCTTAACCATAAATCCCGGTCGATTTGTTCAGCGCGTTCAAGTTATCAGCGATGACGTCATCGAAGACTCCTCAAAATCACTGCCTTCAGAAATCTCTCCGCTGTCAAAGTCCTCCATGTTTGTGAGAAGACATTTCAAAACAATGTCGCGAGGAACCCTTAAGGCCACATTATACATCTCCGACTGCGTAATGCGTTATCCGTCTGCGTCACCACGGAGACGCCTCGAGCCTTCATACTTCTGCGTCGTGGTGACGGACACGCGCTCTAAATTTCCTGCCCGATCAGTAGGGGTCGCTGCGCGAGGTTGTTCTGCTTCAGGCTAAAGTGAGCAATGGCGTCCGAGAAAGAAAGAGAGAGAAAGACTGTTGTTGTTGTTGAAACAGTGGCCGTTTCTCACTTTTCTGTGTGACGGAACGCAGTTTTAAGATCATTTGAGGCGAGAAATTGGCCATATAGAGTCTAAACATGTGTGTGTGTGTGTTAAGATATGACGTATTTATAGTTCGGCAGCGACGAAGTCGGCTGTGATCAGCTCCGCCTCTGTGGACGCTCGGTGCTCACTTTAAGACGGCACAGAGCAGCGTTAGCTCGGCCTGTCCTGAGGACCAATCGCATGCTCTTGCCGTCTCCGTTGTCCCTTGACGGAGTGACGGACACTTAAAGAATATTTCGTGCAGTCGGAGACGACGCAGAGTCTCTACGACAGGCTCTATGGTAGAAGTGCGGCGATGCTTTCCCGGCGTCAATGTGTTAAGAGAAAGAGAAGTCGACCTCAGAAGAGACAAAGTGATTTAAAAACAACAATAACAAGATCTTGTTTTAAATCAGACACTTTTACAGTTTCTGATGAAAGTCTGTGCATCAGCAACAAAGAGAAGGAAAAGCAAAGAAACACCAGCATCAAGGATGGAAGGAAGAACACGAGACTGCAGCTCCCCCCGGGCTTTATTTTAATTTGATCTTCATTAAACACAAGAACTTAAAAGTGAAAAATGAATCCCAGTGTTTCCTCTGTTGTCACTGAAGGTTTGTGTGTTTGTGTTCTCAGTGGAGAGGAAGAGGAAGAGGAAGAGACATTGATCACTCTCTGATTGGTGAATCCATCTCCAGCTTCCAATTACACAAAGTCTTCCATATCTTCCCTTTGTGTCTTTACTTGCTCGGCTTTTACAAGCGGCGAACTTTTGTTTCTGTCAGAGCTTTGAGAAGACGACGAAGACACCGTTTCCTTTTATCAGCCTCGACTGTGAACGATTACAAAGCGCAAACACACACACACACACACACACACACACACACACACACACACACACACACTCGGCTCTAAACGAGTTCACCGGCAGCCGCCGTAAATAAAACGAATAAACGCGTCCATATAATCTTTCAAATGTTGATATTCAGCGCGCTACCAGGCCAACGGGGTTTAATGAATTCCAAGATTTGCAAAAGGTCTTTTAACCTCCCGGGAGACGAGTCTTTTTTTTATTTTTTCTATTATTCACAGTTATGTGCAGCGACGCGAGCTCAAACGCTCCCGCGAGGCCTTGACGTTAAAAACCACTCTCTTCACATGATCGTTAGAAACACTGCATTGTCTTAAATGTCTGTAGATTCTTAAGAAACAGATCTGAACGCTCTATATTCTATATATAACAGAACAGCTCCGTCATATAGAAACCTGAACATGGTTTGTTATAAATGTGGAAACATTTCTTATCCAACTCCTCCAAGACGATTTCAAATGAAGATCAAAAATAACCCACTTTTCTCCACGTGTTGAAACACACTCTTAGAAATAAAAGTGCTAAATAGAACCATATAAGGTTCTTCAGCATGTCCTCATAGGAGAACCCTTTTTGGCTCCAGATAACCCTTTAAAACCCTGTATTCCGGAAAGGGGTTTTAAAGGGTTCTCTGGATCAAAATGGTTCTTACTGGAACCATTAGTTACTTAAACTAGTTACTAACCATTAGTGTTACCAAGAACCCTTGAAAAACCCTTTATTCAGGAAAGCAAATGGGTTTTTTCAGAAGCAAATGGTTCCAGGTAGAACCTCAGCCCTTGTAGAAGGACCCTTTTGGAACCCTTATTTATAAGAGTGTATACACTCAGAAATAAAAGTGCTAAGCAGAACCATATAAGGTTTTTTGGCTTGTCCTCATAGGAGAACCCTTTTGGCTACTGGTAGAACCTTTTTCTAAAGGTTCCACCAAGAACCCTTTTAAAACCCTTTATCCAGGAAAGGGGTTTTAAAGGGTTCTCTGGATCAAAATGGTTCTTACTGGAACCATTAGTGTTACCAAGAACCCTTGAAAAACCCTTTCTTCGGGAAAGGTTTTTCAAAAGCAAATGGTTCCAAGTAGAACATCAGGACTTGTAGAAGAACTCTTTTGGAACCCTTATTTATAAGAGTGTATACAATCTAGAAATAAAAGTGCCAAGTAGAACCATATACGGTTCTTCGACTTGTCCTCATAGGAGAACCCTTTTTGGCTCCAGGTAGAACTTTTTTCTAACGGTTCTACCTGGAACCCTTTTGGAGGGTTCCACCAAGAACCCTTTTAAAACCCTTTATTCAGGGAAAGGGGTTTTTAAGGGTTCTCTGGATCAAAATGGTTCTTACTGGAACCATTATTGTTACCAAGAACCCTTGAAAAACCCTTTCTTTGGGAAAGGTTTTTCGGAAGCAAATGGTTCCAGGTAGAACCTCATCCCTTGTAGAAGAACACTTTTGGAACCCTTATTTATAAGTGTATACACTCTTAGAAATAAAAGTGCCAAGTAGAACCATATAAGGTTCTTTGGCTTGTCCTCATAGGAGAAGCCTTTTTGGTTCCAGGTAGAACCTTTAGAAAAAGGTTCTACCTGGAACCCTTTTGGAGGGTTCCACCAAGAACCCTTTTAAAACCCTTTATTCAAGAAAGGGCCTTTAAAGGATTCTCTGGATCATAGTGTTACCAAGAACCCTTGGAAAACCCTTTCTTCGGGGAAAGGGTTTTTTCAGAAGCAAATGGTTACAGGTAGAACCTCAGCCCTTGTAGAAGAACCCTTTTGGAACCCTTATTTCTAAGAGTGAAGTGCAGAGAAATGTAAAGAGCATCATCACTCACTCACTCACGGCATCTTTCCTTTAACGAAACCACTCGACGTCCTCAGAGATAATTATTTGTGATAAACCTCTCGTATTATCTGGCCTTGTCTCTCTCTCTCGCTCTCTCTCTCTCTCTCTCTCTCTCTCTCTCTCTGTGTCTCTCTCTCTCTCTCTCTCTCTCTCTCTCTCTCTCTCTCTCTCTCTCTCTCTCTCTCTAAAGATAGAGCACAGTGTGAGCTCACTCCACTGTGACAGAATAAGACGTGAGATATGCTTCTTCAAACTGAGAGACATGAAACATTAACATCCTGCTACAGCCGTCACATACTCTGTGTGTGCTGTATATTATGGTATGTGAGAGGCAGGGGGAGACATTTATTATACATTTGTATTGTTGTTATTTCATACAGTTTTATTACAGTTTGTTTTCCATTTTCTTTGGTGTTTTTACTGTCGGTCTTGACTTGAATGTGTGTTTGAGGGATTATATATATAGGTAAAGGAGGAGCTGAGGACTTTGGGAGGAAGCGAAGTAGAAGAATAATGTGTTGTTTTATTGTTTTATTGTTGTTGAGAATATTCTGCTGCTGCTGCTGCAGCCAAACATCAAGAGCCAAGCGTGTAATTAATGAACCTGCGATCGACACAAAACATCCTCTATTGTTTTAGATATAATACCTATACCATTGTTTATAAAAGTCCATATAATATAACATTATATCATATATATTATCATTATTAATAGTATTAAGGTGTTAGAGTTGAACAGATTCAATATATATGGCTTAATTCATGTGATTTTAGAGCCAAAACTTCTTACAATGACATTGAAATATATATATATACATACATATACATACATACACACACATATATATACATACACACACACATACAAATACACACATCTATATATATATATATACACACATATCTATATATATATATACACATATATCTCTATATATATACACACATATATATATATATACATATATACATACATGTACATACATATATACATGTACATATATATATATACATATACACATACATGTACATACATATATACATGTACATATATACATACATATATACATGTACATATATATATATACATACATATACACATACATGTACATACATACATATACACACATATCTATATATATACATACATACATATACACACATATCTATATATATACATAAATACATATACACACATCTATATATATATACATATATACATACATATATACATATATACATATATATATATACATATAGACATACATATATATATATACACATATATACATATATACACATATACATATACACACACATATATATATATATATATATATATACACATATACACACACATATATATATATACATACATATATATACGTACATATACATATACATACATATATACATATACATATTTAAAAATGGTGTGAAAAGTATTTGGGTGCCATATTTATATATTTATCACTCGTCACATTTTTGGCGACAGCGTGAATCCATGAATCTGTGTACAATCAAATCTCAGCCAATCCTAATCCTGAAAGTGTCTCAAACTCCTGCTGCTTATTAAGGAAGTGTCACAACAACAACAACAACAACAACAACACGATGACATTCTGAATCAGCAGTAACACAGGACTTTAATGGACTGTCCACCGTCCACCGTCCCTCTCTACTGTCGTCGAGTGACAAGCTGATTTATGAGACTCGGAGGAACAGTAATGAATCAATTAGCGTTGATAAGATTCAGCGCTCAAGGTCACTGTCCACTCACACATGAACATCCAGTCAGTGAGTAAAACTTAGATTATTATGTAGAGCGAGAATTAACCATCAGATACAACAACTGACAAAACTTCATCATCATCATCATCCAGTCAGGATTTAAACAATATTAACAAGCCAATGTAGTCATTTGAAATGCATCAAATCTGAATATATACAAATATAAAAGTGCATTTAGTGAAAAACCAAACATTTGAGGCTGAGTTTCGAGTTATAATACATAACAGTTATGTATAATTTAGTATTTAGAACTGCTGTAAATAATCTTTCTTGCATTGAGATGATAAAATATGTTAATTTTGAGGTTTTTTTGCATTTAATGCACAATAGCTAATAAGGTTGACCACTGGGGGGCAGTAGAAACAACCTGCTGCTCAAAATTGCAAAAAGCTGTATTGAATTTTAAAATGATAAAAATCGTTATGAACAGTTTGTCTATTGTTATAGAAGTACACAATCATACTGTAATTCCCGTATGTTAGCTCTGTGTTTGGTCTCCACCATCTGCTGTGGGCAACATCTGCTCCATGTTCTGATAATTACGTTTACCAGATACTAAACAATCTGTCGTATAACGTCTTTATCCTCATCGCTACGTTCATCAACGACCGCAATCCGTGTATTTTAACTGTACAAATACGACAGCAGATTTAATAAACTTTGTTATTTCTGACACCGACTCTGCGTCGCTATGGCGCCGTGAAAGCTTCTCTATGATAAACCTCTAACTGTGCTGGTTTCCCAACTCTGTCCTTTTATTCTCCCCTTAATTTGAGCACCGGGAGGCCGAATTCAATTCTGTCCGATGAACGAATCCGTCACCTGTAGTCACGGCCAATTTCTCCCACTTAACAGACGGACGACTGACCGTTGAGATGCCATTGATTGGTCACAGGAATCTAAGAACTTCCACTTTAGCGAGGGAAATGCTTCAGGATGCTTCCTGTGGAGGCCATTAACTCTGGTCAAGAGGCGTAAAGACGGGCAGACTTTAGCAAGGCTGAGGCTGTTAAATAGAGCCTGCCTGTGGGCTGCAGGTTTCCATTGATGATGCCATTGAACGTACTCAAGCTGCGCAAAACACCCATAGAGACGCAGCGGGGAGCTCAGGGAAAGAGGCTATTTAGCGGCTCAGTGTATAAGCAGGCACCATTACACCCCATTTGCAAACAAAGGTATTGGGGTTTTGATGCCGTCGCTTCACCGAGACAATTTCATTTTACTGCTCAATATGACTCAGGGACAAAGGCAGTTAGTTTGTGTGTGTAATTTGCTCGTGGTGTTTCCACATCGCCGTGAGAGTGCGATCGCGGCTGAACACGTCATCTACACGGCTGCTGCAAAAACACCTCACAACGCCGTGTCCCACAGTTTATACACAACTAAAGAAAACAGCATATATGGAAATGCAACGTGACCTGAATTACATTTTTATTAACATTATGCTGTCAAGTTTAGACACTTTAGACACATTAAACCCTTATAGTGGTGCAGATTAAAGCAATATTCAATAAGAATCTTTTACTTGGTGATACAAGCAGCAAATTTGGAACAAATGATGTTAATGATACTTTTTGTTTTTGAGACTAAAGTCAGTCAAAGTGCATCAGGATCATAGATCATTTCCTGATATTCAAAAATTCATTAATATTTTCAACACATCCTTGTTCAGGGCGAT
This sequence comes from Microchirus variegatus, assembly GCF_963457635.1. Lineage (NCBI taxonomy): Eukaryota > Metazoa > Chordata > Actinopteri > Pleuronectiformes > Soleidae > Microchirus > Microchirus variegatus. The sequence goes on along the minus strand of NC_139807.1, from coordinate 32,250,897 downwards.
GCCGACTATTATGACGGTAAATTTCAAGTCATTCTGAGATACTTTTTGTTTTAGAGAAATTTTTTTAGCTCACTGTCAAAGTGCATCAGGGCAAAAAGGATAATTTCCTGATTTTCAAAAATCATAAAAATTATTCCCTAAGAGGTTTGCAAATATTTTCAACAGATCCTTGTTCAGGGCGATGCTGACTATCATTATAGACCATTTTTCTCAATTTCCAAAAAGTTTTTTTTTTATGTACAGACCAACAAAATAGGATTATTCAATCAAATGTAGTTCAAACACTGTTAAAAAAAAAAGGATTTAGAACATTTAATAGATTTAATGCAATTAACATTCAACCAAAGCTACAGACTTTTCCTAAGTTTAAGTAAGAATCCACCCAAGAAATTATATATGCATCACTTCCTGCGGCTGTTGCAGCATCATCTAAAAACAAAGTCGAGGTTTTCGACTCCTATGTTTGAATATATATTATGCTGCTATAGGTGCACAGGTGTGTGGAGTTCACACATCCAGCGTCTAACACACTGACAGCAGGTAACACTCACTGCTGGTGAGCTTTGCCAGTGTCGCGTCTCTGCTTAAAATAAAATGTGAAAATTGAAAATCACAGGTTTCAGAGGGCGACTTTCATGTCTCTATGGTGATGCAACACCAGTTACAGATCCTGTCTGCGCCGTCTTCTCTTCATCTAACTTTATTTTTAGATTTTGTTTTACAGCCTCTCTTCACTGTACGAGTCAGACACCAACAACACACCAGTGATATTGTTGAGACGGGTTTTCTCCTGACAACACCTGTGTGTGTGTGTGTGTGTGTCAGGTGAGTTCCATTCAGCTTGTCAGTTTCATGCTGATGCTGTGACTACATGAACCGAACAGAGTCATCATTAACGTGTTCAGTATCACCTGCTACACCTGTCAGAAATGACATTCGACACATTCTTTTTCCATATTATTTTCTTTTCACCCGACTGTAAACATGTGTTGTCTTTGCTTTATAAAAAAAAACAGCTTAAATGCAAAAAAAAAAATTCAAGTCATTCTGAGATACTTTTTGTTTTTATGAAGGAAGTCGGATCACTGTCAAAGTGCATCAGGAAAAAATTTATAATTTCCTGAACTTCAAAAATTCATTAAAATTATTCCTTAAGAGGTTTGCAAATATTTTCAACGGATCCTTGTTTAGGGTGATGCCGACTATTATGATGGTAAATTTCAAGTCATTCCGAGATACTTTTTGTTTTTTTGAAGGGTTTGAAGTCAGATCACTGTCAAAGTCTAAATGCAAAAAAGAAACGGCTTAAAACAGCTTAAATGTCCGGTGTGTAAGAATTAGTGACATCTAGAGGTAAGACTGCAGATTGCAATAAATGAAGGGAAGTACACTGTGAAGACTGGTACAGTTCAGATGTCAAAGCCAAAAAACACTTCACTTACCTTAAAATGCTGATTTCGTTCACAAAGATCAATCAGTCAATCAGGCAGACAAATCCAAACAATGGTAAAGGTAGAAGTCAGTAAACATGGGATAGTCCAAAAAAACAGGAAAATAAATCACGATGAATTGCAAGAAAGCTGGAACGTTTGACACGGACGTACAAAGACGAGACACAGGTGAATCTAATGAGGGGCGGGGCAGACGATCAAGACTGGAGGGAAAACACACAGGAACAGGAAGTGAAGTAGAGGTAAGTTTCACAATAAAACAGGAAACATGAAACAAGACAGAAAGAAACAAAAAGGGGAATGCTGAGATCCCAGAAAGGTTTAGGACTAAACCATTTATCATTTTCAAAGTTAAATTGCAATTAGAGAACTGCAAGTACAGCAATTTAATAGTTGAATTAGTTATTGTAATGTGCTGTAATTAAAGAATTGTTTAATACGTACAGTTCAGATCTTTAATTTATCATTCCTGCATATTAATTTTTTGTATTTATGTATTGCACAGTAATATATATATGTATATATATATATATATATATATTGTGTGTGTGTGTGTGTGTGTGTGTGTGTCTGCTTTATAAATCAAAGTTAGCATTATTGCTATTATTAAACCCTAACCCTCTGTGAGGACATTTTCGCTGGTTCACCCAACTTTTCTGGTTTTAGGACGAGGGTTGGACTGAGGGAGGAAACCCGGAGAACCCAGAGAACCCGAAGAACCAAGAGAAAACCCTCACACACACACACACATGGGCAGAACATGCAAACTCCATGCAGGAAGACCCTTGTTCCGACCGGGTCTCAAACCCAGGTCTTCGTGCTAACCGCTACGAAAACCCCAGTATTTTTTATTTTCAAAGCAATTCTAGACATAAACAAACATATTTATGAGCCAATACGTTCCCCTAAATGTTACACACTGGACCTTTAAAACATTTATGATGTAGCAAAGATTCACGCGTAGATTAAATGACGATCCTGCTAATGTTTGGGTGGAAGTCATTTATATAAATTATATACATATATATATATTATAATAATACTGAATCACTTCTCAGGGTGTGAGAAACAAGCAGTGGGAACCAGTGGGTGTGATGTCGGCCACCAGTGTACAAGATAAAAGATTAAAGATTCATATTTTTCATTTATTAAACCTCATAATTAAGACAAATGAAAAGCTGTTAAATGCTCGTGTCGTGAGCTCGTCTGTGATCGTAAATTCAAAAACAAGTGCTAATGGCAATTAGCGAGATTCTGCTAACAAAGACGTTACCGTAACCTGTTTTTTTCCCTCATATAAATAGATGCAGATAACTCTGAGACTGATGTCTCTCTTTTCCTTTCAGTGTCTTTAACGAACGGCTGCTGTTGTTGTTGTTGTTGTTGTTGTTTCTTTCTCAGAATCCTAATAAACTCTTCCGTCTCCTCCGTTTAATCTCAGCACATCTGCGAACATTCAGACGACGAGCGACATATGGTCTGGAGTCGTTCATCAGGCACGAGCGGTTTAATGTATGTGAGAGAGCGACTGATGCTGAATTAGCAAAACCTAAAGTTTCTCCTCAGCGTCAGCAGCCTGTGAGTCTGCTGTGATTTATGGATTCATTCTGTTTTCTACACTTGTTTACGCTGATAAAATAAGAAGTGCGTAAAAAAGTAAAGACACTGGGGGGAAAAAAAACAAAAAACCCCATGATTACTTTTTCATCCGTTTTGTCATCAGTGTGTTGTTAAAGAGCATCGTAAAAAACACATTATTACATCATTCATGTTTATTTTGCTGTGCGACTGCAGGCTGCACAAACAATTCCCTGCCACTTTTTTAAATTAACTTATAATTCATTGTTCCCTTTTTTTTTTTCTTTTTTTTTAAGCACACATGAACATCAAATCGCGTGTCTACGGCGTATTTAATGAACGAGAAACGCTAAAAACAAACAAAAATACTTGGACGTTTAAGGCGATTGATTCACAGGGCGTCAGTCAGCGATGCGTTCAGGGTCTCTGCCGGGGAAACGGAAAAGTTGCTGAGCTACGGTTTCGTAGCTTTAGCTTTAATACATGAGCTCGACCTCTGCCGACACTGCAACTTCTGCTCAGGAGGGATGTTTTTGTTTTCAACGCGGCTTCATTAGCGCAGCACAAATAAGCAAATTAAGTCATTCACTACACAAACTATTTATGGTCTCGCTCTCTTTTATCGCCTGATGCCCCGACGCCGTCTCAATCGACGCCGGATTCTTTACAGCTCCGAAATATTCTCAACAAAAAGTGGTCACTCGTGGTTTACTTAATGTGAGGTGTCTATCACCGTAATTATTTTTAAATGACTTGTATTATTATACAGTCTATTATTTCTTTGTAATACTCTGGTCACCTTGTAGTTTTTGAAGTGAACAAAGTGGATTCTTCTTCTTCTTCAGGGGCGTCGCCACAGCAGATCATTTACCTGCAGCAAGTGTTTTGGATAAATGTCTAAAAACTCACAACATTCACTCAAAGTATGAACATGACAAGACTAGCTAAAGCCCCGGTATACGTCCACGCACAGCGTGCTCAGACTCAAGAGCGTCGTGCTAATGACGCGATTTGCCACCCCACCAGCAGGTGGAGTATTGAGCCTCGCTCACCAAGCAGACAGACACATTTCGACAACAGAAGAAGAAATCACCGCCAAGGATAATCATCCGACCCTCGAACCAGACTGAGCCGTAGCATCGTTCTCTTCTTCTGTGGTAGGAATGCGTCCAGACTTCTACCGCCACCCGATGGTGAAGTCAGATACTACAGGACACTGAAGCGCGAGTATTCAGGGCCTTGAGAGCTGTAAGATGTGATTTCTGATCCATCCATCCATCGGAAATAGGACGCATTCCTACCACAGAAGAAGAGAACGATGCTACGACTCAGTCTGGTTCGAGGGTATGATGATTATCCTTGGCGACGATTTCTTCTTCTGTTGTCGAAATGTGTCCGTCTGCTCGGTGAGCGAGGCTCAATACTCCACCTACTGGTTGGGCGGGCGAATCGCGTCATTAGCACGATGCTCTTGAGTCCGAGCGCGCTGTGCGTGGACGTATACCAGGGCGTTAGCTCGTCTCTAGAGATTGGGAATTATCATGTTCATACTTTGAGTGAATGTTGTGAGTTTTTAGACATTTATCCAAACCAAGGTCGCGAGGGCTGCTGTGCCTGTCTCAGCTGACATAGGGCGATAGGCGGGCTACACCCTGGACAGTTCACTAGTTCATCGCCAATTCACCTAATCCCCATATCGCATGTTTTCGGACTGTGGGAGGAACCCGGAGAACCCGGAGAAAACCAACGCACACAGGGAGAACATGCAAACTCCTTGCAGGAAGGTCCTTGTTCCGAAGTTGTTCCAACCGGAGCTCGTACCCAGAAACCTGGGTCTTCTGGCTGCAAAGGCGGGGGTGATAACCACTACACCAACCAACCTGTTTAACACAACGTTAAAATGATCTGTTTTTAGCGCTTTTCTAGTCTAGACCACTCAAACTTGCTTTACACGACAGTTTTGCCATTCAGACATTCACTCACACTCCAAAACCAGGTGTTGAGGGTTATTTTGTCACTTAGAAATGGGACACCCCTTAAATGCAGATACGTCTTCAGACTGTAGGGGGCAGAATAACGCGGAAAGCTGCGTCCAGTCTGTCAACTCCAAAAAAGAAGAAGAAGAAGAACACATTTACGTCAGGATTATTTATTCTGATCCGTTTGTCAGTCAAGTTATTAGGTTGTCAGTTAGTTATAAGATGATACTCATACTCGCTTCGCTGCTTTCGGCGCCATCTTTGTTCTGTCAAAACACGCAATGCATTCTGGGTAGCCCTTGCTCCCAAGGGTGGTCTTGGAAAATCTCAACATTGAGGGCGATACAGCCCTTAAACTTGGCCTCAACTTAATTTTTCTGAGAATCAGGACAGAACTTGGACTAGAGGGAGAACATTTTTGAGATTGAGGATTAAGCAAGGAATTGGAATTCACCCTAAGTGTCTTTCTTGCCCAAGGACACATCAGCATGTCGACCAGAGGAGCCACAACCTCCGAGTTGAAAGACGACTCGCTCTCTGCTCATTAACGACACCTGATATTCTTCAGTATAAATGTATTCAGCGTCTCACACCTCATCAGTTCACTCACTCCTGACTTCACCTCTGATAAAAAAAGGAATTCTGTTTTGTTCTCTGTTCAAAGGTCTGACAGAAACAAAAGTTAGATGCTTGTAAACCCGACGCCGAACACGAAGGAGGAGACGCAGAGTGATTAGAAGCTGGAGACGAGTTCACCGATCAAAGCTGAGGAGAACTCGTCCCCGATCGTCGTCCTGATGACGGAGACACAATCACCGACAGTGACAACACAGGAGGATCCTGCTTTTATCTTCTGAAAATGAAGCCTGCAGGGGGATGCCATTCTTTCTTTCATTCATTCTTTCTTTTCTTTCTTTTCTTTCTTTCTTTCCCCTCCCTCTCCTCTTGCTGCTGCTTTGAAGTGTAAATCAGATTCTACTGATGTATGAAAGTGAAGTGCCGACTGTACCACAGAGCGTTTTACAGTTCCGAGGGCGCGTCGGCCGTAACCAGATGTAAGAGAATCTTTTTCACTGAGGTCAATAATTCCTTCTATAACAGTGTGTGTGTGTGTGTGTGTGTGTGTTCTTGTACTTGCGGCATACTGAGGACAAGTGAGGGGTTTTTAAACCAACAAAGTGAGGTCATTTTTACAGAGTGAGGACATTTTTGCCGGTCCTCACTTTGGTTTCATTGAAATCACTCCCTCAGGTTGCTATAACAAGCTATACTCCATTTGTCACATTTTGGACGACATAGTATAGTATGAAGTTTTTGTCAAATTTTGGACCAAAATTTTTTTGTCAAAGATTTTTTCAAATTTTGGACGACATTATAGTATGATGTTTATAGTGTATTTACAGTGTATTACCACTCTCAAACCTTTCATGAGTCCAGTGAGGGTTTTTAACCAATAAAGTGAGGTCATTTTTACAAAGTGGGGACATTTTTGCCGGTCCTCACTTTGTTTTTGTTGAAATCACTCCCTAAGGTTGTAAACATGCTAAGGTCCTCAATCTGGTACAAAAACCCGTTTTCCAGCCCTGGTGTTTCATACACTTTTTGCTCTGGGGCTCCACCTGCAGACATTTTATCATACTGCAGTTAGTACTTCTTTACAGATGTCATTCATACTGTGTATTTTACAGTGTATTTACATTTCCCCCTCCCCCCACAGTTTATTTACCGTTTATTTACCATGTATTTACAGTGTATTTTTCAGTGTATTTTACAGTTTATTTACCGTGTATTTACAGTGTATTTACAGTCAATTTTATAGTGTATTTACAGATTTTCCCCCACAGTTTTTTTTTAAAGTTTATTTACCATGTATTTACCATGTATTTACAGTGTATTTTTCAGTGTATTTTACAGTTTATTTACCGTGTATTTACAGTCGATTTTATAGTGTATTTACAGTGTATTGTCACTCTCAAACCTTTCATGAGTCCAGTGAAGATATTTGTAATCTTGTTGATTTACTAAGCTGATTCTAGCAAGTACAAGAATGTGTGTGTGTGTGTGTGTGTGTGTGTGTGTGTGTGTGTGTGTGTGTGTGTGTGTGTGTGTGTGTGTGTGTGTGTGTGTGTGTGTGTGTGTGTGTGTGTGTGTGTGTGTGTGTGTGTGTGTAAAGCCACTCACCAAACAACTTTCTCATTAAAATTTATGAGGCACCACAGACACCGGAGTAACATTTTTATAGAAGTTATACCTGTGAATCTTTTTTTTTCCTCTATCGTTTCGTCGCGATACAGAAATATAAAATGCAAAGTGCTTTTTTTTTTTTTGCGACGTCATGATCTCACTCGCTCACCATAGACCTCTTTGTGTCTTTGTTTACACAAACACTCAACGACGCCGTTTCTCCTTTAAATAAAAACATCTCAGCGCTGAGGTTTTTCACCATGAAATGATTCTTCTGTTAGCGACAGTGAATCACTCGTGGCTTAAAGGCTTATAAACACGGGGATTTGAGCTGGATTTATTTCTCTATCTGTCTTCATCTATTCTCCTCGACGAGCCCGGTATTATCAGGATTAAATTCACAAAACACCCAAGGCAAATACAATATAGAGATAAAAATAAGTGTTCAGGGGGAAATTCTAATTTTCTACGTTTTATTGTGACCGCGACAAAAGGGAAACCACTCAGTGTATTTTTATTATTCAATATTAAGCTAACAGAGTCCTGTTAGACCACGTCTAAAACAGAGATGTTTAGTATTCGTCGCTCCTCTGAAAATTCACTAAACTTTCATTCTGCGACGTCGTCGTGCTGTGAATTATCTGCCGATCGTGTCCAGTGGATGAAACGCTGCTCATAAAGGGAAGCACAGTCAGCAACAATCCTCAAATAGGCTGTGAAACTCATATCTGATCGGTACTTAAAGGTGTTTTTGTGAGGAAAAACTTTGTGATTAACGACAACGGTGGATTGTTAATGAACCGCAGTCGTCGTCCTGTTGCTGCTGTGAACAATGACAATGTATGAGTAAAAAAGTGAATTCTACTGCACTAAAAACAATGTTTTTTGACACTAAAGTGGAGAAAAACATACTTTTTCTATTGTTTGTGGAAAATAAAAGTAACCCATTTTAAAATAAATAAGACAATATTTGGATTTGATGTAGTTCAGAGTTGAGAAAACCTAAAATAAATAACTATGTGGCTCAAAATGGCATCCCATATTTTGTTTGTTGAGGTTTTCAATATCGCATTTTTTATCTATCGCCTCAAAGGCGCCATATGTAAGAATGTGGCCAAAAACAGTTACTACATTCAAATTCAAAATACCGAGGTCTTTTAGGTTTCGTTTTTCTGACATAACTGGCAACCCGTGGTCGCTCGGCAGCTGAGACTCTACTGACTGCAGTGATTGGTAGACGGCGGTAGGTGGCGCCACATGACGCCAAAACGTGATTTCAAAACATAAACATGATTTGCAGTCTGCAAAATATTTGTTTTAATGCAAATATTTTGTCTGTACTGTTGTTGTTGGTGAGTTCAGTTTGTTATATGAACATTATTCCTGAGTCTCTGTGACATATTAGGAGGATTTTATAATTTATTACATAATGCACCTTTAAATAAAATAAATAGAAATAAACTTGGAAAGGAGCCGCTGCAGAGGCGCTGATGAACCACATGTGGCTGTAGAATAAATACTCCTTATACCGCCCGTCTCTGCACTGCTGCTGTATACACACAAATGCTCCCTCAGGGAGGCCTGATAGTATTTGCAGAGCCCAAAAAAAAAACATAAAAAACAACACGATTTCCTGAAACGTTTGCTCTGAAGCTTTGATTTTACTTTAAATCCCAATGGGTTGTTTTTTTTTTGGGAAAAACAGATTTTCTACATGAAATATCTTTATCCAAAAAGCAGAATACAGGCAACACTGAACATTGAACTAATCCCGTTATAGTTATGGTCTCATCGAGTTACTCCCCCGAACATCAGCCACGTTCCCATTTGGTCAGACAGCTTTCACCAGATAAAACTTTATGTTTGTTTGTCGGGAGCCAGTAGTTTGTTGGCATCGGCCGAACGGCGTTTGTGCTCACGTTAGCGAGCGGCGGCACCGAAGGTAGAGCTCATAAAAGCGTTTATAACACGTGGAAACGATTGGAACACATCAGTGACGTGTTAAAGGAGCCAAAACTGTGCTTTCTCTTCGTCTGCTCTGACCTCCATCGTCCTCTGCTGTCAGCTCACAAAACACATGACAGGAAGTGCCCGGCGACAGGAAGTGCCCGGGGACAGGAAGTGACCGTGAATCTGCAGCAGGTGCAGAAATACGGTTAAAAACACTGACCTCGTGGATCAAATAAACATCACGTCACCATTGATTGAAGCTCCTGAGCCACGGCTGCATAATCTTACACAGTGAACTGTTCTATGACTATGTCAAAGACTACTTCAGTTGTCTCGTATGAAAATAATCTGTAGCTTAAATGTAAGAAGCCGGGCAAAGATTATACTCTGAGCGTTAGTTTCCACCATTAGTCCCTGATTTATTTAAAGCGGACCTAGACCGGAAGTTCAAATTAACGCTGTTTTTTAGTGTTTATCTGCGTCATTACCTTGTTTATGAAGCCCTGAAGGTTCTAAACAAACAGTTCAGCCACTGCTGAGAACACTGTGTTTTATTGTAATCTCGGGCTCAGTGAGATCTTTGAAAAAACCCGTTCCGGTTACGTAAACAGCGGTTCTCCTGAACAGCAGATCGTCCTGCTCCGGGCACTAGTCCGGGCACATCCGGTTTGCGTACATTGAACCGCAGAAGAAGAATAACGTCCGTTGTGGAGGTGTTTCACGAGCGACAGTGTCTTCTGACTCTGGGTCTGACTCCGGGTCAAAGGTCGTCAAAGGGACTGAGGCGGGGAGTCGTGAAGAAGCTATTTTTAAACACTGTTAAAACAATGTTTTAAAAATGAGGAGCAGTGCATCCACCGTTCCAGAGGGGGGAGCTGTGCTTCTGAGAGCGGGTGCTGAATATGTCACTTCCGGGTACTGGCCAATCACAAGACTCTGTCTTCTGGGGGTTAGAGTTGAGTCTCAAATCTCGCGGCTGGGAAACAGCGTCAGAAAAGAGGATTTCTATCGGCTCGTTTACAGCAACTAGGAGGTTTTTGAGCATAAAAACAAGTTAATGTATGTAAGTAGACCTCCATAACTAACATATATGTGCAACAGGACCACTGAGCTTTAATAAATAATAAGAAAACTGAGAATCACGTCTCCATTCACCTTTAGTTTAATCAAAAATGCATCAACCTGCAAAAAACCTGAGCTTCTTATATATAAATTATGTATAAATAGACGTTTAACTTCAAAACACCCACTGTGACATTTGCACAAATAAGAGAATAAACAGATATAATACTAATAAATGTGGTTATTAGAGTTCATCACTGTACATTTGTAATAATATTATTTCTATTTTAATATTTTCTTTCTTGGACCCTGAAAGTAGTGTTTATCTTGTGCCTGGAAGTGAGAGAGAAACCGCTGCATACGTTATGTCATAAAAGTCCATGTAAATAATGTAAAGTGATGTGATATTTAGCAGCTACTGCAGCGTCTAATTCCTAACATTTAACATTTAAAGGGGAAAAAGTCCGTCTGCATGAATTGTGGGTGACTTACATCGCTGGTTATTATTTAACATCACAGACTGTTTCCATCACTGCTGCTGCTCCGCTGTAGCTCGGCAACTGTGAAATGGAGGCTGTCAGGAGTTTGATTTCCCCTCATGTGAAGGCGTCTAAGTAGAACTCTCCTCGTTCATCCTCACTATACGAACAAGTTTGAAGATTGTAAGACTTCTTAAATAGCTCTTTTACAAAAATGTTGATATGGTGAAGTCTTGTTTTTAAACCTCGAGTTGAAGCCTGGAGGCAGAGCCTGATTATCAGAGTGTAAAGGTGCAGTCTGTAGGAATGTGTGTGCATATAGAGACATATAGTCCTATTACTCCTGCGTGTATCACTTTAGTCTGACTTGAGTTTGACTTTCTGTGCTTTCTGAACATGCACCAGATTTTATTTTCCGGTCTTTGGCTGATTCCAATTCCTTTCTTAACCCTCAATCTCAAAAATGCTCTCCCTCTAGTCCAAGTGCTGTCCCCGATTCTCAGAAAAATTAAGTTGAGGCCAAGTTTAAGGGCTGTTTCGCCCTCAATATTGAGATTTTCCGACACCACCCTTGGGAGCAAGGGCTACCCAGAATGCATTGCGTGTTTTGCCATAACAAAGATGGCGTCGAAAGCAGCGAAGCAAGTGCGCTACAAATGAAGTATTTTCTTTGTTAATAGAGATATAAAAATGATCTTAGTTTAGGCCCATATTATGGATTACTGACGTCATTGTTGCGTAACATTTATTTTTATTTTACCATCTTTTGTCAATAGTCGGCCGGTGTGGTTTACTTTTCAATAAGTCGTGGTGTGTGGTAACTGTCAGCTGAATATTTGTATGAGTATCATCTTATAACTAACTGACAACCTAATAACTTGACTGACAAACGGATCAGAATAAATAATCCTGACGTAAATGTGTTCTTCTTCTTCTTCTTCTTTTTTGGAGTTGACAGACTGGACGCAGCTTTTCGCGTTATTCTGCCCCCTACAGTCTGAAGACGTATCTGCATTTAAGGGGTGTCCCATTTCTAAGTGACAAAATAACCCTCAACACTTGGTTTTGAGGATCAGTTAAGATTAAGGGTTGAGCTTGAGGGTTAAGATTGAGGAATTGGAATTGGCCCTAAAACTTCAGAACACTGTTTCTTTGAGTCGCTGCATTTCTTCCATTTTCCTTCAATGCAGCTGCATCCTCTCTCTCTCTCTTATTGTTTCTCTTTGTTTTCTTCTTGTATTCTAGTTTTTTTTTAATTCCAGTAGTCAGAGTTCCGCTCTTTCATATTTTCTAATTCATCTCCATCTGTTGCTGTTGTCACGTTCAGAGCGTGAACACAAAGCCTTATAGAGTTTATAAAAACGTGTTTCCTTTAAAAGCTCAGGTGAAGACACAGAACTTTGTCCTTCAACGTTCTATCAAGGTCGAATACTCACTCACCTCCACATACATCCACACATTTCTCTGCATTCTATTGAATTTAATTTCTTCCACAGTGCATTTTTCACCTACAGAGAAGCAGAACTCTTTTTCATATTCCTCACTTCTGATTCACTCTGCAAACACTTTCCAAATGAAAGACTTAACACATTCCTGACTCTCTGACGGTGGAGTTCGTACCTGAGAGCCGCGGCTTCTCATTTTGGATTTATTTGAAAAGATTAAGGCGTAAAACCCCCGACACGCTGGTGTGAACTCACACAGGTTAATTATTCCAGTTTTTATTAGCGTTTATCTCATTTCACTGCATGTATAAATACTTCCATTTTAACCCGTTAAGGTAACGCACCAAGAAAAAAGGAAAGGGAAAATAATTTCTTTGCATGTTTTATTCACTTATGATAACTAAGGAGCCAACGAAGTGACATGAGGAAAAAAAAAAGGAGATTTTTTTTGGGGGGGAAATCTCGAGTTTCAAAAAAATAAAAAATAAATGTTTTCATAATTTTTTGGAAACTCAAGATCTCGACTTCTCGAGAACTTGAAACTTGAGATCATGAGTTTCCAAGAAATGATGAAAGAAATGTTTTTTGGAAACTCGAGATCTTGAGTTTCAAGAATTCAATCTCGACTTTGAAACTCGAGATCTCGAGTTTCAAGATCCCAATCTCGAGTTTCAAGATCTCGACTTTGAAACTCGAGATCTCGAGTTTCCAAAAAAATCATAATTTTTTGGAAACTCAATCTCGAGTTTCAAGATCCCAATCTCGAGTTTCAAGATCTCAAGCTCGACTTTGAAACTCGAGATGTCGAGTTTCCAAAAAAAAAGTGTCATTTTTTGGAAACTCGAGATCTCGAGTTTCAAGATCTTGTTCTCGAGTTTCAAGATCTCAATCTCGAGTTTCAAGATCTCGAGTTTCAAGATCTCGAGTTTCCAAAAAAAAAGTCCAACAACATTAACTAGCTTCTCTACCTTTACCATAAAATGACAAGTCAACTGTTTGGTAGAGCATGTTTTAAAAAAAAAAAATGTGATTCTTATAAGACGTATTTTTGTTGAATTAAATTACATAATTCGGTAAAACAACTCATCTGAAACGATAATGTCAACAAAACAGTTTTAAGGTTTTCTGTTCCTATGAGGTGGCATTTTTAAAAAGTCACTGTGTGAACATTCACTGACATTAAAGACATTTGAAGGAGATTTTAACTTTAACTTATACTATAGCCGACAACGACACAGCACAATTATTTCTAAAATCGAGACTTTTCTGTGAAACTGGAGTGATTTGTTTTTCATTTTACATAAAATCTGATCTTTATTTAGTTGAAAAAAAATGACAAAACCTGTTTAAATGGCATTGAGTAAACTGTGTATTGTCATGTAAACTCTCCTCACCCTCTGTACATCACATACTGGTTGCTTTTATGTGTTTGTCTTTATTTTTGTGTTCTTTCTGTGCTGCAGCAGCACAGTTTCCTATAAAAGCTCTTCTCTCACATCCTCTCATTTCATTCCGTACAACGACAGCAGGAGGCTGATCTAAAATGAAGGTAATGGTCATAAAGGTTTTATGATTTAGTTTAATTTCCTTCACTGGTTTGTTGAACAGTGAGAATCACCAGACTCCACGAAGCCTTTCTTCATAAATAATGATGAGAAAACTGACCTTAGAAGCACATATACACCACATGAACTCCATTAACAGGTTTAAATTTCTGTTTCCATTTCATTTTTGTTGTTCCAAGGTTGGTGGCGATGGGTAAACAAAGCTTTGCTGCAGAGTATGAGCACATGTGAATATTATTCATGAGTAATGTGTGCAGTTTAACCCTCAGAACACAGAGAATCCTCTCAGAAAACGCTATAATGTCAGATCCGCAAAGGAATTATTCATTGAAGGACTCTTACTGTAAATTGAATTGCATTAGGTTATTAAAGGTGCCATATGTAAGAATGTGGCCAAAAACAGTTACTACATTAAAATTCAAAATAAAGGCGTCTTTTAGGTTTCGTTTTCTGACGTAACTGGCAACCCGTGGTTGCTCGGCAGCTGAGACTCTGACTGCAATGATTGGTAGACGGCGGTAGGTGGGGCCAAAACATGATTTCAAAATATAAACACGATTTGCAGTCTGCAAAAGATTTTTTGCAGACTGCAAAAGATAACCTGAAAATGATGATGTTCTCGTCTTGTTTTTGCCCACAAACTAAATGATTCAGTTTTAATGATTTCTTTGTTTATGTGGAGCAAAGAAACGAGGAAATCTTGCTTTAATCGTGAAAAAAGCTTCAAACTGATGAATCGATTATCAAAATAGTTGACGATTAAAGGCACCATATGTAAGAATGTGGTCAAAAACAGTTACTACATTCAAATTCAAAATAAAGGCGTCTTTTAGGTTTCGTTTTCTGACGTAACTGGCAACCCGCGGTTGCTCGGCAGCTGAGACTCTACTGACTGCAATGATTGGTAGACGGCGGTAGGTGGCGCCAAAACACGATTTCAAAACATAAACATGATTTGCAGTCTGCAAAATATGTTTTTTTTTAATGCAAATATTTTGTCTGTACTGTTGTTGTTGGTGAGTTCAGTTTGTTATATGAACATTATTCCTGAGTCTCTGTAACATATTAGGAGGATTTTATGATTTACTACATAATGCACCTTTAAACATCTCGTGTCCACTTTGTCGTGAATAAATACACATGTACGGCTTTTTTAAGTCTTGCACCGTATTTGCTACTTTTGCATTTCACATGTTTCATCATGTGTTACAGCACAATGTGAGTGATTATGATGAGAGAGATCTAGAAAAGGCCTCGTATTTTTTGCACTCTGCAAACGTCCACCGGGACGACACTTTCGCGATGAAGGGCTCTATAAATAAATTAGCCTGAACTTAATGTGATTCTGAACTCTCAGTCTCTCAGTGTCTCTGTGTGTCCACATCACTGCATCACACTACACTGTGTGGGCGGAAATAAAGGCACAGATATTCAAAAAACACCTCAGAAATAGTATTATCATGTGAAAACTATGGAGCTATGATCTTTATTAAAGGGTAAATCTCTATATTTAGCACAACGGCAAGCGTTAGCGTCGGAAAACATGGAAACAAGGAGCTTTATATCCTTTTATACCAGGTATAAAACAGGCCGAGCAAAGTCGGCTACGTGCTTTTCAGTTGTGGTCGGAAGTCGCGTCTCGTTTCTGAGTTTAGCGTTCAAGTAAGATGACGATGCTAGCCTTAGCTCGCGCCCACGCGTGTAACCGGACGCTCCAGCAATTGTCTTCAACTTCAACTCTGCTAACCAGCGGATAACGTTGCACAAAGACACAGTGATCCTGCGACGAGAATGGTGTGAACGCGAGAGTTGAGATTCTCTCCCCCGTCGTGTTCGCGTGGTTATGTTATAGCGCGTCGTATTGCGCGAAGGTGTAAAAAGCTGCGGGCGCGAACGCATCATTTAAAAACCAGGAAGTGCATATTATTCGTCATTAGCGACACATGCGTTCATGGAAGATCTCAGCGGCTCTGTTGTTGTTGTAAATTAGACAACAAGCTCTTGTCGTGGACGTACGTGTGCATTTACGGCTCACGTGTTAAAAAATTGTCGGGTTTAAATCGGGCTCGTAATTACAGTTATATGTGTCGGGTTGAGATGTTTTTGAGAGGGATCCTGAGGATTTTTAAGCTTGGTAGCATTTAGGACTCATAGCTGCAGCTCACTAGGTTTGAACAACTGTCTGTTCTTACCACAAGCTAATTAATCTTTTTTGAGTGAAGTACCTTTATACTATTAGCATTATTTTTAACATAACATAACACATTTTTGTATTGATGTGTGTAGATTAGTGATGCACAATATGGATTTATTCAACCTGGTTATCGTGGCCAATCATTTCATATTGTTGCGTTTCAAAAAAGCCTTCACATGACTGTAGTTTGTGCTCACCTGAGGCAAAGGAAGGCTCAGCTGTCGTAAGCAGGGTTTAATTATTCAACATCACACAGCTCTGACCCAACTAATGAAACAACAGTCAGTACAACTCTGCAGTACAAGGAATTAAAACAACATTCAAATGGACCGTATGCGTTAACTTTAAAGGGACACTGTGTAGTATTTATGGGTTTATATGAACCCAAAATACACTTTTTCATACATATTATGTGCTCCTGCATTGTCTAGTCGCTGTATAATAGTTTTTTGTTTCATTTTCGTAGTGTTTCAAAAAGTCATGTAAAATAACATGGTCGCGGGCCGCGGTTGCATAGCCACTGTTAGCAGAGAGACGCCATGTTTCTACTGGAGCCTGTAAGGACAAACGTGAGAGAACAAATCAAGCGTCTCTTTACTTGTAGCAGGAAGTCCCGAGCGGATCGTTTTACGCATTTAGAACGGAGGAGCACACGTGTTTTACAGCGGATAAAGGAACACCAGTACCTGACCGTACGCCCGCACCACGGAGAAAGACGACGAGGACGACATTTGACCGCCTAAGGATACCGTATCGCTCAGGAAAGGGAGGGGGTGAGCAGAGGAGCAGTTCTAGATGTCACTATAAACTACTTACTTCACCTTTAAGTCTTTTAAAGGGATACATCACCGATTTGAATGTGGCTTTGTATTGCTAGAATAGCAGTAGTATTTTTTAGAAAATGTGCTTCCCTCCCTCAGTTTTTCCCTGACTTGTAAAAATATCTGTTTTCCCTTATCCAAATGTGCCCTACTGTGAGTCAAATGAAGTGTTTTGCATCACAGTAGGGCAAATTTTGAAAATGGAAAACAGATTTTTATACAACTCAGTGAAAAACTGAGGGAGGGAAGCACATTTTCTAAAAAATACTACTGCTATTTACAACAAAGAACTGCTCCTCTGCTCACCCCCTCCCTTCCCTGAGCGATACGGTATCCTCAGACGGTCAAATGTCGTCCTCGTCGTCTTTCTCCGTGGTGCGGGCGTACGGTCAGGTACTGGTGTTCCTTTATCCGCTGTAAAATACGTGTGCTCGTCCGTTCTAAACGCTTAAAAAGATGCGCTCGGGACTTCCTGCTACAAGTAAAGCGACGCTTTAATTGGATAAAATTTAATGATCAGACCAACAATGAGTGATATTTGTGTGCATCTCTAATCTTAATTATATCTGTCAAACATCTGACTGAACACGTGCCGTTTGCTCTTGTTGGTCTTCTGTTAATTGACTTTTCCTCCAGGCTCCTGTACAACGATCGGGCCGTTAAACACGCACCAGTTAAACGTGAATTAACCAAAAGTGATCCGACGTCTCGGGGGAAATTTCCTCTCTTCTCCCCCCGCGGAGAGTTCAGAGCACAGGGGTCAGCTCGTCCCACTCCGTGTGAAGAGAAGCGCATTCGTGTCAGACATTTCTACATTTTAATGGGCTGACGGTGAAGCAATCAGGAGGTCAGGCCGAGCGCTGGACCTCCTGAAGGAGGAGGGTTTTCCAACAATCTCTGACACGGTTTATTTTCAATAAACGATTAACGACTATTTAAGAGCATAATTCCACATGAAGGCTTTAATGATTGGCCAGAAAATAAATGGCTCTCTTCTGCATTATCAAGGCCTACTTACATGTGAAGTGTGTGCTTAGTTGATTAATGGTCAGCGTCTGTGCAGCGGAGGAACTCCCCGCAGCAGCAGCAGCAGCAGCAGCGTCGTCGCCTCTCATCACCGTGGACCTCACAGTTGATGATCGCACGATAACCTTGTGCGCGGTAATTAATCAGCGCGGAAGAAGAAGCCCGTTCACTCAGACTGGATGTGACAGCGGCTTGGCTCGACGGGAGGATTATAGGCAACCTCACAGCAACCTCACAGCAACCTCACAGCAACCTCACAGTGTCCCTAAAGTCTGGCACCGATTCAGACGGAATCGATAGATATCACGGGTTCTAACATCTGCAGCTGCTGCTGTTTTTTACGGCTTCGACTTTGTCGTCAAGACGACACAGCGCTGTTGTGGCGTTAGTGGAGGAGGAGTCGTGTAGTTCCTGAAGTGTCCTTTGTAAAGAAGAGGTCAAAAATATAAAGTGAAACCAGAGCCAAAGTGTTCACGCCTCACGACGTCAGACAACAAGTTTATCTCTGAATCTTTGAATCTTTGTCCTTCAGAGCGACTGCACACACACACACATCACTGAGCTCATTAGAAATTCACTCTGCTTTAATTGTGTTCGTGCACATTCTGCACTTTGAGACGCTTCACACAGGCCGTTTGAACTCAGCGGATTAAATGATTACTTTTTAACAGTTTGGGACAAATGAGCGTTAGTCCGATTTTACTTAAATATTAATCAGATCCGAGAGGTTTGTTTTGGAGGTGATCTAAATGTTGTTATACAGGCCACAGAAACATGCTTTAAAGGGACACTGTGTAGTTTTTATGGGTTTATATAACCCAAAATCCACTTTTTTATACATATTATGTGCTCCTGCATTGTCTAGTCGCTGTATAATAGTTTTCATCATCATGTAAAATAACATGGTCGCGGGCCGCGGTTGCATAGACACTGTTAGCAGCGAGACGCCATGTTTCTACCGGAGCCTGTAAGGACAAACGCGAGAGAACAAATCAAGCATCTCTTTACTTGTAGCGGAAGTCCCGCCTCCACACCTAAACACCGTTAAAACAATGTTTTGATAATGAGGAGCAGTGCATCCACCATTCCAGAGGGGGGAGCTGTGCTTCTGAGAGCGGGTGTGCTGAATATGTCACTTCCTGGTATTGGCCCATCACAAGACAGTTGGGAAGCCTCTACGCTGGCTGGCCAATCACAATACACTCTGTCTTCTGGGGGTGAGATTTATGTCTGAAATATCACGGCTGAGGAACAGCGTCAGAAAAGACATATTTCTATCGGCTCGTTTACAGCAACTAGGAGGTTTTTGAGCATAAAAACAAGTTAATGTATGTAAGTAGACCTCCATAACTAACATATATGTGCAACAGGACCACTCTATGTGAGCTTTAAAGCAGAATAATGGTATTTTTGTATGTTTATAAATGTCTTTGTGAATGACTTACAAAAGTTTCATAGTTGGTCCAATAGATGCAGTGTATGTACCTGTAAGAACAGGGCAATAGTGTCATTCTGAGTCATATCCATAAAATGACTCAAATCTAATATTGGCAGAGACAATCTGGCTTTCTCCAAACACTGGTGAGGACACGTTCAGTCCGTCCGTCCGTACACGAACGCATCACAAGGCTGTGAGTCACAGAGGAGAGACGAGAGAGAGCGTAGGTGATGATGTTCTGCTCTGACGAACACAGCGGTGCAGCGTCTCCACCAGAGCTTTAACCAAACCTACGTCCTCGCTTACAATAACAATCTGAGTCATTTAATGGCGAAAACAAGCATTTTTCATTGATTACGCTGCAGCAGTTGCTGCATGTCGAGGTAAACGAATGAATATTATCCATATTTAGGGCCCAGGTCGGGAAATATCAGAATTCGGCTTTAATGACTGAAGATTTGTAACAATCCTTGCATTCATTTGACATTGCAATTACATTGTTACGTAAAAATGTATTTAATTGCCCCGTAATTTGACTTCAAGTTCTCCATTTATATATATACTGTACACACACATATACACACATATACATACATGTATTCACTTCACACATAAAGTGAATATAATGCACTTTATGTTTTTCACAGTGTGCATGTTACATGACGTAAACTAAGCTGCAAACCAATATTATTGTTTTTTTGAAGTGTTGTTCAGACAGCACATATTTAAAGGTGCATTATGTAATAAATCATAAAATCCTCCTAATATGTCACAGAGACTCAGGAATAATGTTCATATAACAAACTGAACTCACCAACAACAACAGTACAGACAAAATATTTGCATTAAAAAAAAACATATTTTGCAGACTGCAAATCATGTTTATGTTTTGAAATCATGTTTGGCGTCATGTGGCGCCACCTACCGCCGTCTACCAATCATTGCAGTCATTAGAGTCTCAGCTGCCGAGCAACCACGGGTTGCCAGTTACGTCAGAAAACGAAACCTAACGGACCTCGGTATTTTGAATTTGAATGTAGTAACCGTTTTTGGCCACATTCTTACATATGGCGCCTTTAAAGACATCGTCTTGGGACGTGACTTTTTTATAAACCGAGCAAATAACATTTGATTTAACAAGGAAATAATGGAGAGAATAACAAGTGATGATAAATACAAAGACGTTTTCAAACTCCAAACTCTTTTTCTTTCATTCATAAATTGACAATTTCACACAGACTGAATATTTCAACATTTAGAATGTACACGTTGTAGAGAGGACACTTTGTACATCTGCAGCAGCTCAAACAGTCTGTTGACTTTTTGTCGAATTTCTGTGGAAAAGGTAAGAAAAATGAAAAAGGAGCAAAAGAAAGAAAACAGTTTTTCATTGTAACTAAAATGTAGAGGGAAAAAAAATCTTTCTCATTTTTACAAAACTCTCCCCCCCCCACAAACGAGGTTTTCTCCACAGTGACAGGTCTGTTAGCTGAGATGAATGTGCAGCATGCTCCTGCATTGATCAGCTCACAGTCAGAAATGGCTGCGGCGAAGAACGACGGACCCCGAGGAGGAGCTCTGTCGTCAAATCTGTGCAAGAAAACTGTGAAACACGACGCTAAATAAACTAGAGTCAACTATTGACTTGATTTTGAGATGAAAATACTTTGACTTTAAAGATGTTCCAACTCAAAACCCTGTCAACTCGATATAGTGACTATTTACTCTTGCGTACGCGGTAATGGAGGTGTATTATAGCAGCTGGTCACAAAGAAAATGACTCTGAAGAGCTGGAGACTGCAGATGCTGCTGCAAACACCGTCACACTTTTACTGTCAGTGGAATATCTGGGAAATCAGGCGTCTTTTAAAGCTCCCATAGAGCGTTCCTATGGCACATATATGTGAGTTATGGAGGTCTACTTAAGGCCATGTTATACTTCTACAACTGCGTAACCACGGAGACCCCTCCAGCCTTCATAGTTCTACATCGTGGTGCCGGATACGCACTGCAATTTCCCGCCCGATCAGTAGGGGTCGCTACGCAAGTTTGTTGTGCGTCCGGCTACAGTGAGCAATGGCGTCTGAGAGAGAAAGACTGTTGTTGTTGTTGTTGTTGCAGCTGAATAACATTGAAACAGTGGCCATTTCTCACCTGGAATAAATACATTTTCTGTGTCACTGAACGCAGTTTAGCCAGTTCAGCCATTTTTAGTCTAAACGTGGTTTGTGCGTTAAGATATGACGTATTTATAGTTTGGCAGCTCCGCCTCTGTGGACACTCGGTGCGCACTGTGAGCCGGCACAGAGCAGCGTTATCTACGACAAGCTCTCCGGCGACGCAGAGGGCTCTGCGTAACCAACGTAGAGCACTTTACGCAGGAGCATAAATTAGGCTTTACATACATTAACTTGTTTTTATGGTCAAAAACCTCCTAGTTGCTGCATCCGAGCCGATGGAAATCTCTCCTGACTGAAGCTATCGTCCGTCGCGCTGTTTCAGACTGAAATCTAACCCCCAGAAGACAGAGCTGTGTTGTGATTGGCCAGGTACCAGGAAGTGACGTCAGCTCTCAGAAGCGCAGCGCCCCCCTCTGGAACGGTGGATGCACTGCTCCTCATTATCAAAACATTGTTTTAACAGTGATTAAAAATAGCTTCTTCACGACTCAGACCCAGAGTCAGAAGACACTGTCGCTCGTGAAACACCTCCACAACGGACGTTATTCTTCTTCTGCGGTTCAATGTACGCAACCGGATGTGCCCGGACTAGTGCCCGGAGCAGGAGGATCTGCTGATCCTTACGTCACCATTCCAGGCTTTTTCAGAGCAATTCTTGCAGAGCCAGAGAATACAATAAAACCCAGCGTTCTCAGCAGCGGCTGAACTGTTTGTTTCCAAACTTTAGGGCTTCATAAACGAGTTAATGGTGCAGATACACACCAAAAGAAACAGCCTTCATGGGAACCTCAACTCTATAGCAGCTATAAAAACAATAATTCATGCACAAATGTAACAGTGACAGTGATACTTACACTCTGTGTCAGTTTGAATGACAAACGCTGTGATTAGCAAAGTTTACGTTGTAAAACCCGTCAGTGAGAATGTCAACATTTAATCAGATGCTACTACTCTTCTTACTTGTGTTTTTCAAGTAAGGGTCCTCCGTGACAGAGAAGTGTGAGCTATATAATAATAATAATAATACAAATAATAAAGGATTTTTATGAGCATGACTTGAAAGAATTGACGAGTCCACCAGCATCAAAGACGCAGGCATGGGGGGAAAATAACAAGCTGGCAGGTCCACGACATCCAAAACTCTGCTGCACTGAGCACGAGGACACATTTCAGAGCGAAGATGGGCAAAACTTGGCTGCATTTGCCTCATTTTTTTTTTTTTTTCTCCAGCGGTGTTTAATGAGCATCCACGGGCTGCAGGAATAACAAGAAGCGAGACCAAAAACCATTAAAACAATGCCCACACACTCAGCACAGTTTGGAGGAAAATGACCAATTTGCTGCAGCAGGTTAAACTGACGCTGCTCGAGGTTCAGATTGTCTGCAGCGAGTTCCCTCAGAGCTGCTCTGCTGTAATTAGTCTGCACTGGTATCTTCGCCTGCACTGGTCTAATTACAGCAGCCGGAGAGCAGCTTCTCCTCTGCATCCTGTGAGTGTCATATATAGAGAGAGCTGGACAAGAGCCAGACCAATATAACATGACCCTGAATCCTCACTGATTTGAAAAGCTCTGGTGGACATAACCACACACATGCTCTTTCACAATAAAACTGGACAATTTATCAGTTGGGCTGATTGAGAATGTAGAGCATTGTCTCCCAACCCCGGTCCTCAGGGAACTCAGCTCTGCCATGTTTTAGATGTTGCCCTGCTCCAAAAACACCTGATTCAGATGAAACGTTACATTTAAAAAAAAAAAAAAACAACTGACAAATGTTGAAACATTAAATTAAAATAAATAAATAAAATGTTTCAACTAAATTTGAAACGTTACATTTTTGAAAAAAAAAAAAAAAAAGTCGAATAGATAGATAGATAGCTTGCACGCTAACTAGCATGCTAACTAGATAGATAGATAGATAGATAGATAGATAGATAGATAGATAGATAGATAGATAGATAGATAGATAGATAGATAGATAGATATATAACAAGCTAGATAGATAACATGATAGCTTGCAAGCTTACTAGCATGCTAACTAGATAGATAGATAGCACGCTAACTAGCATGCTAACAAGATAGTTAGATAGATAGATAAGTTGATAGATAGCTTGCAAGCTAACTAACATGCTAACTAGATAGATAGATAAATAGATAGATCGCTTGCACGCTTACTAGCATGCTTACTAGCATGCTAACTAGATAGATAGATGGATAAGTTGATAGATAGCTTGCAAGCTAAATAGCATGCTAACTAGTTAGATACATAATAGATAGATCAATTGCATGCTAACTAGCATGCTAACTAGCATGCTAACTAGCATGCTAACTAGCATGCTAACTAGATAGATAGATGGATAAGTTGATAGATAGCTTGCAAGTTAACTAGATAGATAGATAGATAGATAGATAGATAGATAGATAGATAGATAGATAGATAGATAGATAGATAGATAGATAGATAGATAGATAGATAGATAGATAGATAGATATGTTACAGCAGCAACATACAATCAGACAGAACACACTGTAAGAAAATACTGTGTTTAAGACTGGACATGAATTCAAGTATATAATAGAACACAACATATATACTACACCTATATGAACATGATCTTGTATAAATTATATAAATATATGCAAATGTAAACTGGATGTATATACAGTAGTGTAAAATGCAGTAGTAGTGATTATATTATTGTTATATTTTATCTGAGAACAGAATTAAAATCAAAAGTAAAATCAGTATCAGCTGATTCTACAGATGATATCGCAGCCATAGAGATATCGGTCTCACTCTACAATAACAACAGCAGAGAGAGAGTTTCCTGCATCAGTGTCGATAATCAGACACAGAGCTGAGATAAAATATAATGTGTTGTTGTTGAATGTAACGCGCACACACACACGCACACACACACACACGCGCGCGCGGGGTTTTAACACTTTGTTGCTCGTGTCACATCCACTTCCACACGGGTGCGCGTGTTCGCAGCAGGAGGCTCTCCGCTCCGCGCGCTCTCTCTGCGCGCTCTGTCTGCGCGCTCTCCCATTGGCTGCAGCAGGATGCTCCGCTCCGACTCCGCGCTCCGTCCCTGATCCTCCTCTGATCCTCCTCTGATTCCTCCTCACATGCAGCTGGAACACACGCAGGTTTGTTGTGGAGCAGAAGAACGAGAAGAAGAAGAATTGAGGCTTCACCTGTAGACGTGAGACATTGTTACGCGCGTTTTTATCATCATCATCGCTCCTCTGAAGTCAAGGCTCGCGCTCTGGATATCCCTGGAATTAACTTGGTTTCTTCCTCTTCCTCCTCTTCCTCGTGTCTTTTCCCAAACATTATCGCTCCTCGCCGCCGCCGTCGTCGCCTGTCGTGCTCCGGTGTGACGGGGTGCCAGTGCGGGCTGTGCGCGCAGGGATGTCGGCATGGCTTGCACCAGGAGAACCAAAACTTTGGTGTCCACATGCGTGATCCTGAGCGGCATGACCAACATCGTGTGTCTGCTCTACGTCGGGTGGGTCACCAACTACATCGCCAACATTTACATCAAAGTGCCGATGCCTTTACCGGAGCGGAAGTTAGAGGCAGACAAACGAGGAGACACCGTCCGGATCATGGAGAGACTGGACCGCCTGGAGAGCGTGGTCAACCAGCACATACAAGGTAACACACCTGCGCTGTGTGTGTGTGTGTGTGTGTGTGTGTGTGTGTGTGTGTGTGTGTGTGTGTGTGTGTGTGTGTGTGTGTGTGTGTGTGTGTGTGTGTGTTCTTGTACTTGCGGCATACTGAGGACCAGTGAGGGTTTTTAACCAACAAAGTGAGGACATTTTGGCCGGTCCTCACTTTGTTTTCATTGAAATCACTTCCTTAGGTTGCTATAACATGCTATACTCGATTTGTAAAAAAAAAAAAAAAAAAATCAAATTTTGGACGACGTATGACTTTTTTGTCAAATTTTGGACCAAAATTCAAATTAGTTTTTTCAAATTTTGGACCAAAAGTTTTGGGTCAATTTTTTTTTTTTTTCAAGTATAGTATGACTTTTTTGTCAAATTTTGGACCAACAATTTTTGGCCAATTTAAAAAAAAAAAAAAAAAAAAAATTGGTCGACATAGTATAAGTTTTTGTAAAATTTTCGAACCAAATTTAAAAAAAAAAAATGAAAAAGTTTTCCAGCCCTTTTTGCTCTGGGGCTCCACCTGCAGACATTTTATGGTACTGCAACCAGTAGTTCTTTGTAGATGTCATTCATGTAGATATTTGTAATTGTGTTGATTTATAAAGTGGAAATGCTGGTCCTCACTTTAGTCCTCAGTATGCAGCAAGTACAAGAATGTGTGTGTGTGTGTGTGTAGGCGCAGTCTGTGCGCCAACATGTTCAAGTTCTGCACGATAACGAGGTCTTTGAACCAGGTGTGTGTGTGTGTGTGTGTGTGTTTAAAGAAGCGGGAACATGCCTTTAAAGGTCGGGTTACTCTTGGGTGTGATGGTCTGTGGAGGTCGAATGATGCGGGAAAAGCTCACATCATCATCATCGGGTTACAAAGACACACAGGAGGCGAACAAAAGACACAAAACTTCTCTCAGACACTAATGCAACAAAGAAGACTATAACTGTCTTATATGTGCGCTGTTCTAAGTTATGATTCTGCCAATTTTCAAATCACAGGAGACACAATGTTTGTTAAAATGTCATTTTAGAAGAATTATTGTCTTGATCTTATTCAACAGACTGAAGATAATCTTTGTTTATACACAAATGTCACACTGTCATGATTTTAAATACGTTTTTTTGAATGAAAAAGAGAATAATGATGTAAAAAATGACACATTTTCCAAAAAAAAATCACAATTAAATATTTCATTCATTCTTCACTAAAGGAGACAAAACCAGAATACAAAGTCAAGACCGAGCTTTTTTTCCCGCTCTTTTTGCTGCTCTTTAATTTATTTTATTTAGATTTTATTTGAGTTTGTGTGCTCTTCTTGTTCTCTTTAACTTTTTACCCTAGAACACAGTTGCCGGGTGCAAATACATTTATGTGATTTTCATGAAAACCAAGTTTTCATCTTCATTATTTTTTTTTAAGACATTTTTTGATCCCAAATTCCTCATTTTCCAGTCATTTTGGAGCATTTTTATATTTGTCCCCTACTAGAACACTACTCAAATTTGTCATTTTTTTATATATTTTGATGACGAGTACTTTTTATTGGGTGTATTTATTATCTTGTGATGGTGTTTTTAAATTTGAGCGATAGTGTTCCAGGGTTAACAATAATAGGGATAATAAAAGTATTCCGATTGTGATTGTGAAGACTTAGAGTAGTTCACCACCATGTGTTTGATTTGGTATCAAACCCTAAATAATCACAGTGCATATATATATATATATATATATATATATATATATATATATATATATATATATATATATATATATATATATATATATATATATATATATAATAGCGAGCTATACAATTAGCTAGCTGTTCGATAAGTTGTGTAGATGATTTTTTTTGCTCGTCGTCGACACTCACACACTCACACACTCTAAAGAAATGCAGCATGAAGCAGCACATGATCCTCTCTGAGAGCAATAATCCGAGCGAGTGATATAGATGCTGCAGCAGCTCAGGTTTCACGCTCTCTCTCCTCTTCACTAACTTCCTCTCACCTGAACGAACCGACCTCATAATGAAACGGCTGAAAACTTAATTCTCTTAATTCTCTTAATTCTCTTAATTCTCTTCACCTGATCCATGAATTTGACTTCAGTACTTGTGAGGAATGTCTGGAATCCTCTCCGGTGTTTCCTTTTTTTACGCTTGACCACACGCGGACGACTGCTCTTCACTCACTGTGTCTTTAAAGGAGCTATTCTAGTCATCATGGGATGGAAGGGGGGTGATTTTGTGCAGGTTCCACTTTCAAATGGAACACGGCCGCTGCAGAAAGTCCACACACACACACACACGCACACACACATTCTTGTACTTGCCACATACTGAGGACCAGCATTTCCACTTTATAAATCAACACAATACAAATATCTACTTCATGAATGACATCTATAAAGAACTACTGGGACCTTATCGCAATAAATATCGCACACCATAGAGACTCTTAAAATATCGTAATAAAAATCGCACATATAGAGACTCTCAAAATATCGCAATAAATATCGAACCATAGAAACTCTCAAAATATCGCAATAAATATCGTACCATAGAGACTCTCAAAATATCGCAATAAATATCGAACCATAGAAACTCTCAAAATATTGTAATACATATCGTACCATATACTCTCAAAATATCGCAATAAATATCGTACCATAGAGACTGTCAAAATATCGCAATAAATATCGTACCAGAGACTCTCAAAATATCGCAATAAATATCGAACCATAGAAACTCTCAAAATATTGTAATACATATCGTACCATAGACTCTCAAAATATCGCAATTAATATCGTACCATAGAGACTGTCAAAGTATCGCAATATATATTGTACCATAGAGATTCTTAAAATATCGTACCAGAGACTCTCAAAATATCGCAATAAATATCGTACCAGAGAGACTCTCAAAATATCGCAATAAATATCATACCAGAGACTCAAAATATCGCAATAAATATCGAACCATAGAAACTTTAAAAATATTGTAATACATATCGTACCATAGACTCTCAAAATATCGCAATAAATATCGTATCATAGAGACTGTCAAAATATCGCAATATATATTGTACCATAGAGACTCTCAAAATATCGCAATAAATATCGTAGCAGAGACTCTCAAAATATCGCAATAAATATCGTACCATAGAGACTCTCAAAATATCGCAATAAATATCGTACCATATACTCTCAAAATATCGCAATAAATATCGTACCATATACTCTCAAAATATCACAATAAATATCGAACCATAGAAACTTTCAAAATATTGTAATACATATCGTACATAGACTCTCAAAATATCGCAATAAATATCGTACCATAGAGACTCGGAGGACGTTAGTTAAAAAGAGACTATAGCATGTTTACGACCTAAGGAAGTGATTTCAATGAAAACAAAGTGAGGACCGGCTAAAATGTCCTCACTTCGTAAAAATGACCTCACTTTGTTGGTTTAAAACCCTCACTGGTCCTCAGTATGCCACAAGTACAAGAACACACACACACACACACACACACACACACACACACTGCTGCTCTGAGTGAAAAGAGTCTTTGCTGAGCTTAGGTAAACATTCCTGAAAGAGGCAGGTTCAGTTTCACCTTGGCACACAGAAGCCTGTGCAGGGGGCGGAGCTTCACTCAGACGCCCCCAGGTGACTCCAGAGTTTATGTTTCTTGTATCATCACAGTCTGGGCAAAGTGACAAATGTAGTTTTTATTACACTTTAAAGGAGACAAATTATGCGAAAATCAACTTTTATAATCATTTTAATACTGGAGTAGAGTTTGGATTCTCTGCCCTTGATTAAGCATTTAGGTTTTCTTGTCCCTCGTCGTGTTCGCGTGGTACGTTATAGCACGTCGCATTGTGTGAAGGTGTAAAAACCTGCGGCCGTGAAAGCATCATTTAGAAACCAGGAAGTGTATCGTCATTAGCAACATTAGCAACATTAGCAGCGGGCTTTTGTGGTCCTCCTCAGTCTAAGTACAGGAGATAAAACACGCCATGTTGACTTCTGCACTCATTGTTACGTCACGACGAGATTGATTTGTCGCTAAAAAACGCGAGAGTGCAGGCGAGGGCAACAGTATCCTGAAGAGCGGAAGTCTGTGAAGTGTTCTATTGTTGTCTCCACGGTGCAGCACAGAGTTCTACACAAACTTCCAGCCTCAGAGGATTTACGTTTTAATATATGACGGCAACGTGCCGGCTAGAGTCTGCGAATGATGGCTTTTCCAAAATGCTACTTGCTGTTATCTGCCGTTAGTTGCCTCAGTGACGCCGACCTAGTTTCCCGTGTCTCATTTGCATATTTAAAGAGACAGGCGCGCAAAAGCGAGCGTTCTGAACAGGGTGATTGAACTGCTGTGGTGCTTCATCCTTAACCCGAGAACACTATCACTCCAATTCAAAACACCATCACTAACGCCGGGTGATTTTTACCCGAGATAATAAATACACCCTATAAAAAGTACTTGTCATCAAAATATATCAAAACATGACAAATTTGAGTCGTGTTATTTTATTTTAAACTGTGTCATGTCTAACAAAATGAAAGAAAAGCATAAGTATGTCTACTTTAACAAACCCTCATCTAAAACTAAAGACACTTAAAATGTCCATGAAACTAAAAATATCTAAATGTTCCGACGTCCCGAGAATGACTAAGTCGGTGAAAAATGTGTTTTTCATTCCGTGCACATTTATTTTTAATCGCACCATCGTCATCTGAGTGTTTTGGCAGTTTTGAAAGAGCAGTTTGACATTTTGGAAAGTGCACTTATTCCCTTTCTCTCTCGTTGTCGTCTCACTCGGAAAGAATTCCCCCAAATTTCTCTCCGTCTTAAAAAAAATAAAGTCAATCTGATGCTTTTTTGCCGTTGTGTCACTTTAAAACTAGGACATCCATTCTGTAATTAGCTTTTTTTTGTTTTTATTTTATTTTATCCGTGAGCTCACCCACAGTGTGGCCTGCATCATTAGCGTCTGCCTCTGGTGTTTGTGTCGTCAGGACTCTGACAAAGACGTTAACACTTGCATTAAGTCTCCGTCACTGACATCAGAAAGTGTTGACGTCGTATCCGTGCACATTGAGTTCAACTCTCAAAACTCCTGCAGTAAAATGACCTGACACTTGGACACTTAGAAAGTATGAATCGTGTTTTATGGATTCCTCTGATAGCTGCTCAGACTGTTTCTGCTACAAAATAAAAGCCTCATAATCAGAGAGTGTGTGAGAGAGAGTGATGGCGTCAGCAGTTAGTGAAGCTTTGGCCGCAGTCACCGAGTCATTAGTGCACTTTTAACATCTTTATAAAAAACTCTGTGACTCTTGACTTCTGGAGTTCAGACGGAGTCACAGTGTTGTGAAATACAGCAGTTTTATCGTGAAAATATTCCCCATGAGTTAGAGGACAATTCAATATGTTTCTATTTCAGTAAATCCACTTAATTTCAGACAGTTCAGTGCAGTTTTATTCTTTCTTTAATGTACTCGTTCATTTTCAACTTAAAACTAGATTTAGCCAAATCTCTCCATTCCATTATACGACATGATTTTAGAAGTGCCGACCTGTTATTGTCTTTACTTAGACAAAGAACTTACTCACTACTCACTAAACATTAGGGATATTCAACAATAATATCCCTAAGAAACACTGATGCTACAGTGTGAAAGCAGGGCATTTAAGTACACTGTAAAAAAAAAAAGTATAGAAAACTCAAAATTTCAAGTCAACTTGATGCAATGTCAAAAAAAGATCTCAAGTTTTATAAAAAGTTCCATCAACTATATATTATTTTGTTAGACAAACAAAGTTAGACTTGTACCAACTCAAAATTCTCCTTTCAAACAGTTTGGTGAACTAATCTTGTTCAGATAATGTCAAACATGTATTAAAAATTAACATTTTGAATTTTGAGTTGGCACAACTCTAACTTAAACGTTATTAGTTGAGGGAACTTTTTCAAAAACTCAAGATCTTTTGTTGTAAACTCAAAAATTGATTGCAGCAAGTTGCCTTGAAATTTAGAGTTTTCTTTTTTTTTTACAGTGTAGAAGGATGCAATGGTCATTTCTTTATCTCAAACCAGAGCGAACAACAGTGAAGAAAACATCTCAGTGTCTCAATAATTTGATCAGTTTTAAAGTGTTTGAAGATAAACTGTCATTGAAGCAGAACTTTAACATCAGACAGTTGTAAGAGAGCAGCATGTTATTCAATAAGAACTGAAACATTGAACAATTGGACATGTGCATTCAAAGGTTTAGAGAAGGTTAACTTAAGTTCACCTGTAAAGGTTAGAGTGCATTTTAGGTGCTTTCTAAAACGGACGGACTTTCTCAAACATCCCTAAGTTTTTGTGAGTAGTGTATGCATAAACAACCATTGTTGACATTGTCAATATCAAGTTTTCTGACACACAAATGCCCAGGTGCCTCGGTTTGGCAGTAGAATAAAACCCTCACTCTTGTTATTAGGCTAACATTGCATTTATTAACTTTGAAAAAGTCTTTCTAACACTGAGGAAAAAAATGAATAATCACTAACTGCAGCCAAAGGAAGTACAGTGTGGTCACAGGACAGCAGAAGCTTCATTGCACTCATTCATAACTTGAGCCTAACTTTAAATCTTCACAGTACATTAGGGTGAATATTCTGTGTTTGACTTTATAACGTCTTACAGATTTGTGTTAGTTAACTGTTCCGCCCGCGTGAGGCTCTCTCAGTTATTCCATCAAACATCAGAGCAGACTGTCCTGTGGCAGTGTTTGTCCTTTGGATGCACCGTGTGTTCCTTCACATGACGGACAGTTAGAGGAGGAGGAGGAGGAGGAGGAGGAGGAGGAGGAGGAGGAGGAGGAGGAGGAGGAGGGCTACATGGAACATTTTTCAATATGGAAAGTTCTGCCTCAGAGTCAAACACCACCACTAACCTCTGTTATAACCTCAACAAGAACCACGTCAAACGCTGCACAGAGAGTCTACAGATGCACTCGAGTGCTCAAATTAAAGCTTAGACGTAGAAGACTCGTGTGGCAAATAACGAAGGAAATACAAGGTCCAGTGTGTGACATTTAGAGGAGGCTGTGCTGGCAAAAATCAACCGTACGACCCAAAATCAAAGGTGGAGTCGAGGCTTTAACTCCGCCCCCAGAGTGACGTCCTGCAGTTACCTCCTCCCGCTATAACCTGAAGCTGCTTCCAGCTAACAGTAACCATGGCAACTGCTGAATTGGGCGACACATGGACCAAACTCAAACCCCCTCCTCCTCCTCCTCCTCTCTGTGTGGAAATATTTTTATGTTCCCGGTGAGTTTTGGCAACGACGTTGACGAGAAAACCGCGGTGTGTAAACTATGTTGTGTGTGACATCTACACATCTGCATCATAAGGATGTAGACTTAACTACGACAACTCCATTAACACAAACAACTCTTTTCTACCTCATTTGAAGCAAAAACTTCCTCAAAATTCAATTGCTGCTAAAGCAGAAACTAGAGCCATAGACGTCTTTGAAGCATCAGACATGATGGTGGTGGAAAACCCTGGATTTACACATTTACTGGTTATTGTTACAGTAATATTATTAATAAATTATGTAATTTTGACAACAAGGCCTTAGTGGACATGGACTGTGCTAAAAGAGAGGAAAAAAAAAAAGATTGAGTTTGGAATTGTGATCTTAAAGTAAAATCTGATCAAGGATTTGGAAAATTGTGAATATAACATGTATGCTAGTGCTGGGGGGCTAACGCATGGCGCGTTTCCATGGCGACTGACCGGGAAAAGACACGCACGACTCCCGAGTCTCTAAAGTAACGCTAAACTTTAAAAACAGAGGCAGCTGGTTATTTGTAGCCCTGCTCTTTTCCGTTAATTTAACAGACCGCTACAGTTTAACTGTAGGCGGCGCTAAAGGCGCTAAAGGAGCTAACGGAGCTAACAGAGCTAGCTGGTAAACGGTGCCTGGACTCCGGTGCTGCGGCATGGAAAACTGTGTCGTTTTAGGACGGGAGTCATGTAAACATGACGTCACGCGCGTCTTTTTCCGGTCAGTTGTCGTGGAAACTCGTTATGTGTTAAACCAGCGCTAATTTATACACACTTTAGGCAAGGGCCTTGCTTTGTGGAGGCAGCCATTTTGTTTTGCCGCGTTATCAAATCAATCGAGTCAAAGTTTACTTGAAGAATGAAGGTTGTCTCGATCCATTTAAATCCAAATCTGAGGCATAAAGAAGGAGAATGAAAGAGTATTCAAATCCTCTGTGGTATGTGGGCGGGGTCGTACTTAAGTTCCCCCGGGTCCTATGTTCCCCTGTTTTTCCCAAAAAAGGTCCTATGTTCCTCCTTTGTGGAAGCCTGGGTGTGGAGCTCCAGGGTAAAGGGTTAGGGTTACGGTTACGGTAAGGGTTAGGGTTCTAAAAAAGGGTCCTATGTTCCCCGGTCACATACAAAGCAGGGAACATAGGACCCGGGGAACATGGATACGGTCCCCGTGAGGGCCACCGTAGTTCCCTGACGAGCCTGGCGGAGGCTCCACAGTCTAATCGTCAGGTTTCACAACAGTTGGACGTTCAACAGCCGCTTTTAAAAGTTAAACCTGTAAAGACACGACCTTCACGTCGAGAAGCAGCGTTACATATTATATCCTGACATGACATAACATCATAACATCTATGGAGACGTATCATAGAGTCACATAATGTATGTGAAGCACTTAGTTAAAGTGCTGTGGAGGCTGATGATGATGATGAGAGACCATGAAACATTTACTGCAGCTGAGTCACGGTGGACAGAGCTGAGAGTGAGAGGCTGAAGTCTCTGGTGTCGTCGTCTTCTTGTGTTTCTGTTGCGATGAAGTGGCCTCTGTTACCAGGACAAAGCCGCGTGGCAACGGCACATAAACGCCGCCGTCAAATGCTCCTTGTACTGTATGAAGCACAGGAGGGTTTGTTTATTTATCGGTGAGTTGGACAGAGCAGGTTCTCACACGCCCACCATCACCTTCATCACCATCATCATCATCATCATCATCATCATGATGAGGGCTGTGAGCTGCACTCTCTGCTTTATGCTCGGGAAGAAAAGGGCGAGAAATGGAGCAGCTGCTTGTTGTTAGAGAGACATTGAGCAGAGTCTTTGTGTGGTTTTACACAAATATATTACTGTAAGAAGAAAATACAGCTGCATTTACCTGTAGTTTACTGTAATTCTACAGTACATTTACAACAACAGTTTTAACAGTATTACAGTATTACTGTAAAAACAATCACAGTACTGTGCTGTACAGAATGTAAGCTTTGCAGTATAACACTGTTATTGTAGTGTTCCTACTGCAATCACCATACAGTTAATTACTGCAAAATGTGATATTTACAGTTATACTGCAATGTTCGTAGCGAGAAGCTAATAATTTAAACATTTTACAAAATAAAAATTGCATAAAAAGACTCACAAGAAATGGTCTTATAGCATTAAGCTTTTTATTATACTGTATTACACAGATTATATAGATTGGACAGTAGTTAAGTTAACGTTTTGTTCCTCAGAGTATTCAACTGTAGTAATGGAGTACGGTACATTACATTACACATACTGTAATTCTACAGTGTATCTGCTGTAATATACAACAACAGTTGTATGACAGTAAAAACATTACAGTACTGTATACAGTGCTAAGGTAAGCCAGAGCTATGGCGCTGCGTAACTGAAGACGCTGCAGAGTCACAGTTATTACGCACAGCACAGGAAGCATCCATTTACAGCAAGTTATCATACTTTTTTTTTTTTTTTTCAAAACAAGTTCTTTTTAGACCTGTTGTGACATATAAATAAAATTAAATGGGTTTTTAATAATTTGGTACCTAAGAAATCTCAAATGACACATCTCTTTACTAAAACCTCTGTCATTTCACTCTGCTTCATTTAAGCAGTTTATTACTGTAAAATGTGATATTTACTTATTTAGTTATACTGTAAAGATTATATCTAGAAGCTAATCATTTTAACATTTTACAAAAAAAAATTGCATAGAAATGACTCACAAGAGATGGCCTTATAACATTAAGCTTTATATTATACTGTATTACACAGATTATATAGATTGGACAGGAGCCAAGTTAATGTTTTGTTCCTCAGCGGTGAAAAAATTTACAGTATTCAGCTGTAGTATTAAATTACTGTCCAAAAATTCCTGTAATTTTACAGTGTAGTTATTAGAGTAGTTTTACTGCTAAGTTACTGTGCATAATTTTGGATTTTTATCAGATATCTTCTGTTTTTAGGCTTTTTTTTGGTGGCCTATTATCATTATTACAATTATTACTATTATTATTATTATTATTATGAGAATGCAGCTGGTTTGGTGACCTGCTGTGACCTCTGCAGATTAGCAGTACCACTGTGTTTGTACCACCTGATTTAAAGGCCGTGTGAGGCCTGTGAGAACGAGTCGTTAACACGGCGCTTATTCAACTGCAAACGGCTCCCGAGACGACTTTAAACAAATGCAGCCATCAGAGTCATCAGAGGAGCTGAGTAAATCAGTGTTTCAGCTTCAGATGCTCCGAGGGAAAGTCATAACATCACTATGTGTGTGTGTGGGGCTCATTGTTCCACAGTGACAGTGGAGTCAGTGATGGACAGATATTAGAGGTGGAAGCACATGTTTGTAACGTGGATTTGTGCCGCGTGGAGTCTGAGTGCAGGCTTGTGCAAGCAGGTCGTGGTATGCAGCTCAGTAAACCTCCAGTGTCTCAGTTCTTTGCAGTTAAACGGACAAAACACAGTTTTTGCACAGTTTTAAAGGAAAGCAGGGTTGTTTCTTACTGCGTGATCGTGACAGTGACCAAAATCCATGTGGGAAAAGACAACAAACATTATATTTGTATTGAATCATTGCCCAGTCTAAGATATTGGTCGTCCAAAAATAGTCAAAAATCTTCAAAATACCTCATATGTCATGTACATGTTTCATTAAGCACAGAAAAGAAAGATGCAACAAACACACAACTTTCAAACTACGTTCCCTTAAGGTTCTCCTAAGGTTCTCCTGAGGTTGGTTACAACCAAACCAAAAACAAACGTTTAGGGAACGTTTCTTCAGGGGGTTAGGTAGAAGCTTTACGTTCCTTAAAGGTCGAAAGAGCCAAAAACTGCATCTTTCTCCTGTGGTTGCACCATGGTTTCCACACAAAGTTCCCGTTTGGTTGTTTTTTGGTTATATTTTTGAGAACATTGTCCAGAGGTTGTTTTTTTTACAGACATTTGGACATGAACTACAAATAAATATGTTTATGATTTGAGTTGTATTTTTTCGGTTAATGTTTTACTGCCCTAAGCCGCTCTTTCCATGGCAACCACAGGAGAACCTGGGGGGAACCTTCATGGAACGTTCCCAGGGAATCATTCAGGGAACCAAAAATTGTTGACGCTACCGTCATAGAAGCACCGTCATCAGAAGTGCCTTTCGTTTAGACGGAGACGGCGTTTTTGGGGCTTAAAAAGGCAAAAATCTGATTGTGTTGTGTGATACTGTATCACAGCGCCGCCTGGCATGCATACCCAATCGAATTCCACCCACTCTTGCGTCACCGTATGCACGCAGATGCATATACTCCCGAAAATGCTCGTCTAAACATGGGATAAAAAGTGAAGACGCGACACCACTTTTGCGTCTTCTGTTTAGACCGTCGTCGTGTAAACGTAGCCGCAGTAATCTGTGTCAGACTAATTCATAATATATAAAAGAGGAAAAAGTACCAACTCTTAATGAGTTTGTGTGTTTTTTAGCTTTGTTCTTCTTTGCTTTCTCACTGAGTCACGTACAGGCTCGTGTTTTTACGAGAGCAGAATATTTGTTTCACAGTTGGAGCTTTATGTTTTTGAAATGGCCCGGTCATGGCTCGGTGATAAATGTATCGGCACAAATGCGTTTTTAAGAGCTCAGTAAAAAGTCTGTGTCGGACGGATTTTTGGTATCGGACGTAAAAAAAAAAACGAGTGTCGAGTCTCCGCCGTCAAACGCCCTTCGCATCAACTTTTTCCTTTGGTGTTTACTAAAGTTATGAAGGATAATATAAAGCGTCGTTAGACTGAGTTCAACAGTGAAAACAGTGTTAATGTGAAATGTAAATTCAGTCTGTGCTGGGTTTCCTTCACAGAGACTCTTTTAATTTGTTATTTCTTTCTGCAAAGTAATAATCCGGCAACAGTGAGCTGGTGTTACCTCAGCAGGTCGGAGATTGGTGCAGCGTCGACTCAGAGCTGATGTCACACTGGAGTGGGTTTCTTCTCTTTTCACACGGTGGGTTTTGATTGATCGATTTCTTTATTTATTTACCGATAAGAAGGTGCTGGTGATTATTTTCGGTAACGCTTTCTTTTACAGTCCCC
This sequence comes from Microchirus variegatus, assembly GCF_963457635.1. Lineage (NCBI taxonomy): Eukaryota > Metazoa > Chordata > Actinopteri > Pleuronectiformes > Soleidae > Microchirus > Microchirus variegatus. Next base: position 32,213,449 of record NC_139807.1, on the reverse strand, counting down.
TAATTACCAGGTATTTACCTGGTAAATTCATGCTAACACCAAAGTGTTACTAGGTAATTACCAATGGTAATAAGAAAGTAAATACAGTGAAACTGTTGCCAAAATACTGGGCATTTACCTGGTAACTATATAGTTAATTATAGCGTGTTATTACTGCTGTTAATAAGAAGGTATGTACAGCTAAACTATGGCAAAACTATGGTAAATGTAAGTGTATTATTGGGTTATAAACTGGTAATAAGCAGGTACCTACAGTCCCCTAATTACTAGCTATTTACCCAAGGGGTAATCTAACAAACCTAACCCTAAAAATGTGTGTAATTACATGGAAACAAGCTTGGCTTTCTTTTACAGTACAGTTTTACTTTACTTACCGAGTACATTACCGTGCATTACCCAGTATTTTGGCAACGGTTTCACTGTATTTACTGATCTTATTACCCTTGGTAATTACCTAGCAACACTTTAGTGTTACCATGAATTTACCAGCTAAATACCAGGTAATTAGGGGACTGTAAAAGAAAGCGTTACCTTATTTTCTCATCTGTTGGCGAGGTTCTCCTCCTCCTCCTCCTCCTCTTCCTCCTCCTCCTCATGCATCACGGCGACAGTCGACGGAGGGAACTTTCTCACCACAGCTCCCGCAAAGAAATGAGTCGGTTAATTGGGTCAGACGGAGAACGCTGGGGCAGAGCTGAGCTGCTAATTAAGGCAAATGAGGGGCAGGTGTGCTGGCAGGTGATGAAGGTAGAAACAGCTGAGAGGAGCTGGAGCTGCTGCAGGAGGTGATGCTGCTGCTGCTGCTGCTGCTGCTGCTGCTGCTGCTGGTGGTGGTGGGTGGATAGAGATAGGAACACAGTAAAGTTAGTTTATACTGAAGTGAAGCTTTTGCTCTGACAGTCATTGGAAGAAACCATTTGCATAATGTTGACAACTACTTTTATTAATGTTATTTGGAATATGTCTAATAGCGCTGCAACTAATGACTATTTCAATAGTCAGATTATGAACCGCACAAAAAAAAACATTAGCTAATTATCTTAGCGATCTCGTGTGAATCATCCTCATCAGCTCAGATTAGATTAGGGCTGACACGAATATATAATGACCCCCACCCACACACACACACACACACGCGAGCGCATGTCGCCGCCCCCAATAATCCACAAACGTCAAATTTTTTTTTTACTTTATGAACAGTTTTAAAAACAGTAACATTATTAACGGTGCTGCTAGTGTTAAAGGGATAGTTCGGAATTTTGGACATAAGACCTATTTTCGTTACTGAAATAATAATTCAAATCAATAAGTATGAAAGAAAGTTACAACAGAGTGGCTTTTTAAGGAGAGCTTTAAACTTTGGCTATACCGAAAGACGCAGACCAAGGACGTGCAAAATGCTGATAATGAAAGACGTGTCGCAACAAACTGCACATGTTTTTTTTTTTATTTGACGAAAGTCTTAACAAAGATTTGCGGTCAAAACAAATGGACATTCATGTAAGACTGTGGGATGGCACCGGTTTTCGGTCATGGAAAGTCAATGAAAGGTTATGGAGAAGTCATTGAAAAGTCATGGAAAACTACTGCTAGAAAAGTGTACGAACCCTGTGTGTCACATACAAAATGTTCCCCGTGGAGCGTTTGTTTCTCTCATTGACTAATTTGTTATTTTAACTCATCAGAGATGAATCTACATGCATTATAGAGGTTGTTGTTCATAGGAAATCTGAACTGGACTCACATACATATCTTATGTTGTTTTTCATATGCCACAGACACGAGGGCAGCAGCAGCATATTAGAAACACTTTGACCTAAGTAAATAATAGCTTTAATAAAACCTCTAAGATTTAAAAATAAATGTAGCTGTTGTCCTGGACTCACACCTTCTACTTAAGTGTTTTCCTGTTGCCTCGGGCAGAACTGTGAGCAGAATGTAGCTGCTCTTTGATCAGAAAGTGAAATGAAGCTGAATGATGCTGGTGTTTAAGCGTTGAAGCTGTTGTCTGTGACCACGGTTACCAGCTCTCTACATCACTCGTGTGATTTCTTTGTGTCGCTGGATCTTGTTTGAGTAACACAACTGAAACACAAACTGCCAAGGGCCCTAATGTGTGAGAGCTGACCAGCAGCCATCATCACCCAGCTGACAGCAGTTTGAATCAGAGGATCAGAAGTTACCAGGTGGTTCAACACCCTCTCATCTCAGTGTCACTCGCTCAGCGTTGAGCCCAGAAACAAACACTGGAATCTTCTGTGTTTGCTTTAGTGTTTGAGTTCAAACTGTAGCTGGAAGTCAGATTATCAACTCCAACAAAGACAGAACCTCGACATGGAATTCTTAGATGGCTGCCTCTCAAAAACACTGATAATTGCACTTCTGTCATGATGGTAAATTTCAAGTCATTCAGGGCAAATGGATCATTTCCTGAATTTCAAAAAATCATAAAAATTATTCCTTAGGAGGTTTGCAAATATTTTCAACAGATCCTTGTTCAGGGCGATGCTAACTATCATCATAGCAAATTTCAAGTCATTCCGAGATACTTTTTGTTTTTGAGGAAAAAAGTCAGCTCACTGTCAAATTGCATCAGGGCAAATGGATAATTTTCCTGAATTTCAAAAATTCATAAAGACAGTACACATACAGTAGCACTGTACCATTTTTTTTCTGTATGTGTAAACTATTGTCTGCAACCTTCAGGATGAAAAGAGCCATTTTTTGGTCTGTATCCAGTAATGTCCAATAAACATTTAACAAGCTTAGTCGCTCCTGGATTAAAACTATCAACTGTAATTCACTGCGGGGCCGCCAGAAATGTTTCTGCGGGCCGCCATTGGGCCCCGGGCCGCACTTTGAGAACCAATGATTTAGATGGACTGGTTGTGCTAACAATAGAGCTCCAGTCACACAACTCGCCCAATGGCTGTAAACAGCGTGGTTCATCCCATAGATGTAAACAGTCAGACAGCACATCAGTCTGTCAGAAAAGTCGTCTTTTTTCCGACAGTTTTCAGCACAAAAGTAAAGATGGAGGATAGATGTTGTGCCTTGGGACGCCAGAACAGTCAGAGTCCGGCTAACAGGAGAACATTTTTACCGGATCCCCACAGATCCAGAGAGACGGTGGAGTTTGAAACGCTGCTTTGAAGCGTGCTCACAGCGTCGGGTCGTCAGCCGCTCTGTAAAATGAGGATTTATTCTGTATTTAAAAGGTAAAAGACGTGCGAGTGAGTGAGTGAGTGACACGACTGTAGAGTAAAGCAGCTTTGAGAGGTCATCAGGACGAGGAAAGTGCTTTTCCGTCACTATTCAACAGAAAATGGGCTCTTTTTAATTGGTCGTTAGACTCACTGTGAGTAACGGATGAAAAGGTAAAATGGAAAAAAAGAGGATTCCAAAAACATAATAAAGTTAATTACGTTTTTTTGCGTTGATTGAACTAGTATTGTTATTGTGTTGTAAACGGCGAAATTGCATCTTTTACTCAACTGTGAAAGTGTGTGTGGGGGTGTAATATTATAACCTGTGTTAAAGTGCAGTATATCAGGTACGGGGGAGTTTATATGAATTCCTTATTTTATTATCAGGAAACTGGCAACCCACTCGCAGCGAGCGACAGATAGAAAGTGGAGCCATAACGCTCTGTAAATAACTGACGGACAAGTCTGCGCAGCAACGTTAGCACGGCGGCTGTTTACATTGCACTACCTGCTGCTAATGCTAATGCTAATGCTAATACTTGAGCGACGGTCTTTTGCAGGTCAGTATTAACATCCGTTCTGGCTGTTTCTAAACTTGTTTGCGTTTTTATTTGAGTTTAGTTTTCAGTTAATTCAACAAGTGATTAAGGAGTTTTAGTTTAGTTTTTTTTTAGATTTAGTCTTAGTTTTTCAGCGATTAAAAGAAAGACTTGACTTGAAAAAGATGAAAGAATGTGTGACACCAAATATGGACGATCAAATCCTTTAATTTCATTCTTTAAACCTTTAACGCCTGCAAGTAAATCAAAAGTCGAACTTCAAATACTCTGTTTTCCAGAATGAAGTTTTGGAAAAAGCAATTCAGTTTAGCTTTTGTTTCATTTTTCCTTAAATTGTCGTTTTTATTTTTATTTCAATTAACTTAATAATGTTTTCACTGCTAGTTTTAGTTTTAGACTTAGTTTTTCGCTGAGTCATGTGACGTCCCGAGCTCTGAGGTCATGTGACGTCCCACTTCTGACTTCCTTATGTAAATGGATCATGAGCAGCAGGTACAGTAGTTGTGCTTCTAGTAGAAATTGTATTAAAAATAGTGAGGGAAAGCGAGTGAGTGTTATATGAACCTGTAAGTGTTTGTGATTGTTGATTTATCATAACTCTGGTTCATCTCTCAGCTCTGGCTGTTTACAGCCCTGCATCTGTGGTGTAAGTGAGGGAGAACCCGGGGTGAGGAGCTGTAATATGAAACGAGAGCGGATATTCTGGGCGGTAATTCCAATAAATTGAGCAGTTATTGAAATACAGGGAGATAAATGCACCGGAGAGCGTTTTTGGTAATGAACACAATTAATGATTGTGACTCCAGAGGGCGAAATCATCACCGAGTGAATAAATTACACAAGTAAAAGCCTCTTACACGAGTGTCAATTCAGAGGTCGTCCCCCGACAATTCTGACTAAATAAATCAAGTCGCTATTGCAAAATGTTCTTGTGTATTTTTTTGTTTCCATGACGGGTTTTTCTGCCGCTTCAATAAGACGATGAAAGATTGAACTGTGTGTGTCATGAATGTGTCATGATTCCATTAGTTAAAGCAGCAATGAATGTTTCTAAAACATAGAAACACGCGTGTTAGCTAACACTGAACACGTGTTTATGTTATCAGTACTTTTTAATTATAATATACTTCTTAAATAGCCCATAGCAGTGTTTCCCAATCCTGGTCCTCAGGGAACTCTGCCCTGCCATGTTTTACATGTTACCTTGCTCCAAAAACACATGATTCAATTAATGGTCACCTCGTCAAGCTCTACAGAAGCCTGATAATTAACTTTTTTTTTTCAAATAATTTTTGTTATTATTATTAATAATAATAATAAAAATGATAATAATAATAATAATTGAATTTAAAACATTAAAAATAATTGATAATTTGTTTAAAAAATTCAAAAATGTAATATTTCAACTTTTGTCATTTTTTTTAATATATATATATTTTTTTTCAAATTAAGTCAATTTAAAAAAAAAAAAAATTCAAAAATATTGTCAAAATGTTTTCAATTTTTTTCTAATAAATTTTGTTATTAATAATACTAATAATACTTGAATACATTTTTTTTTTTTAAATAATTGATTTGTTTAAAAATTCAAAAATGTAATATTTCAACTTTTGTCATTTTTTAACATATATATATATTTTTCAAAAATTGTAAAAAAAAAACTACTTTTTTTTCAAAAATTTAATGTTTCACATTTTGTTAAAATGTAATTAATTTTTTTTAAATTTAATGTTGTAACTTTTGTCAGTTAAAAAAAAAAAATTATGTTTCATCCTCCGGCAGTGTTCCCTGAGGACCAGGGTTGGGAAACACTGGCCTATAGCATGTTTAATTGTATTCCATATAATATGATTTTTTCCATATTATATTTATTTATTCGTTCATCATCTGCAACAACTAAAACAATCCTTCAAATATAATTTATTTGCAGTTTTAAATGCCGCATCACAAACATCACATCAGAACATCTGTGCTGTTTCTGCAATGGAAAATATTCATAATCCACATTTTTTATATATCTTTCTCTTCAGCTTCATGATGAATAATATTCCCGTGTTCATGTTTAGGCAACAGTTAGTTACGGAGATAAAAACTTGCTGCAAAAATCAATGAGAAATTTTTCACTCGTTCTCTCAACATTTAACCAAAGCCTGAAGAATGAGGAACATTTGAATGCATGAGCAAAAAATAAATATTCAGGTCCATCTGTTTCTTTATCTCTTTCCCTGAGTGTGAAAACGATGACGCTTGTTCTACTTCGCACACGTTAACGTGAAGGATTAGATGTTTGTTGTTCAGCACATTCAGCAATAATTTAAGTGCATGCACAGGAGTTCTGTAACAGACTGACAGCACTTATAAATATCACGATTCATGTTCTTTAAAGAGGCTTCAAAGTAGCTGCAGCTTAACCACATCCGCTGTTGTTTGACGGTGTTTTTGACAAACATTGATACAACTGTGAGTTAATTATGTAAAAACAGACGTGCAGCAGTTAATCCTTTCCTCTTTTTTGGGCTCCAGCGTTCAGAGCTCGAGGACATAAACCGAGGTTTGTCAACAAAGGGCCACCGACCGCTCCCAACTTTCATGTCATAATTACTTTGTAATTCCTCATAATGAGTCTTATCCTCGTCTTTGTCGTCAGCAGCAGCAGCAGCAGCAGCAGGACAAACTCAAGTGTTTTGTTGCCTCGTGCTTTTATTGTCAGCAGCTGTTTTTCTCGGCACGTTCTCCTTCATAATTAATGGCGCTAAGTGAGGAAGTGCGTTTCAAGTACATCCACGCCGTGATGTGCAAAATGTTTTCATCTTCAGCTGGCGAGAGGGCGCAGGCTGCCGTGTTCTCCTGCAGGATCCTCCTCTGTAGTTTTTAATTCAATTTTTTTTTCATAATTACATTTTGGGTCAACAGCCGTCTATAAAAACATGTTTTCAACTTGCAATTGGCCACTTTTTATTCTAACAATATGACATTTTTGCAAGTTCCTGTACGTGACGACGCAATTATCACTTCGTAAGTAACGGCGCGACGTGTTCTCTCGGCTTCACTGACAGACGTCGCACTAACACTTGTTTTTATCATCGGCTCATCATTTCGAGTTTTTCTCCCAATTAATTATTGAAAACTTTTTGCCTGTAAAATATTAAACGTTGCCCTGAAGCACAAGGTGACGGCAAATAAGAGCTGCAAATGCAACATGATTTCATCGGGTAATGGATCATCCAAAATGTTAAAAAATGTTAACCATCAGGACACAAAATCCTTTTTCTCAGTTCTACGATAAATTTCATGCGCTAACCTTAAAGTATTAAGTCATATTATAGCCTATTTCTTCAAGTTAAAGGTGCCATATGTAAGAATGTGGCCAAAAACGGTTACTGCGCGCAAATTCAAAATACCGAGGACTTTTAGGTTTCATTTTCTCCGCCATTGTAGCTTAGACGTAACTGGCAACCCGTGGTTTTGTTCAGCAGGTGAGACTCTACTGACTGCAATGACTGGTAGACGGCGGTAGGTGGCGCCACATGACGCCGAAACATGATTTGCAGTCTGCAAAATGTATTTTTTTTAATGCAAATGTTTTGTCTGTACTGTTGTTGTTGGTGAGTTCAGTTTGTTATGTGAACATTATTCCTGAGTCTCTGTGACATATTAGGAGGATTTTATGGCCAGTTGATTTAGATTTATTACATAATGCACCTTTAAAGTAGTTCCCTGGTGTCCTAATGAACACGTCTGTGACGTGCTTTGGTCAAAATACCATAAGGATGAAGCACCACAGCAGTTCAATCACCTGCCAAAACAGCCCTGTTCACAACGCTCTGTTTAGTAGCATCTCTAGGTCCACCTTAAAGGGTCCACCTTAAAAAAAAAAAAAAAAAAAAAATTAAGGGACAGGAAATGACATCAGCCACAGAGGCTACTGGGAGCTAACAGCAGTTAGCATTTGTTAAAGTGATCATTTGCAGGCTCTAGCAGGCACATTGCCGTCATATGTAACATGTATCCACTGGACAGATAAATCCTCTGAGGCTGGAAGTTTGTGTAGAACTCTGTGCTGCACTGTGGAGACAACAATAGAACTTTGCGTGGACTTTGCGGACTTCCAGTTTTCTCGCGCGTTTTTTTTAAACGGACAAAGCGGAGCTCAGCGAGACAACAATTCCCGGGCATTTAGCGCATTGTGACGTCCCGATGAGCGCGGAAGTCAACGTCGCGTGTTTTATCTCCTGTACTTAGACTGAGGAGGACCACAAAAACGACTGATAGGACCTCCAGAGTCCCAAATATAAGGATTTAAATGATTAAAAAGTTGATTTTGCGTAATATGTCGCCTTTAAACCCAGAGGACAAACACTAAGCTGTGTTTGCAGAAACATTTTTCCTGCTTTGGATCAAAGCGGATCCATTTATGCACCTGCAGAACGATGAACTTCAGGAGTCCATTCATCTTTATCGAGTCAGCTGTTCCTCGCTGTGAGGTTATGATTGAGGGGGTGGGTGGTGGTGGGTGGGGGGGGGGGTGGAGATGGATTACACAATCAGTCTCAACAAGACAGAAGTAAATTACCGTGGTCTGGAGACGAGATTCATCAAAGCTAACTATAATTGAGATCTTCTATCGGAGTGAATTTCGCCGACCTTCACTCATCATTAATCCACTGCTGATGCAGATAAAACCTGGAGCTGCTGTTATCATCACCACACTGACGAGCCACAGACTCACACGTACACACAACACAACACAACAATGCTGCTGTTCAGCCACATCTGAGGCCACACAACAAAAGCAGCTGACGTACATTTTCATTACGACACTCGATACTGTTTCCACGCGCAGTTAAACTTGAGCTACGGCCGTTTCTTGCCTTTCTTGCCTCGGGCGTTTTTAATTGGACGGCTGTCGTCGTTTCCAGTGTCTGCACACGGCAGCCAATCCATTCACTCAATGAAGCTTGTCTGCGGCTGCTACACTAGGTGGCGATATGTCACTTTTTAGCTGGTTAGCATCAGGCATTTTCAGGTTAAACAGATTTAGCTTGTGGCTAGCTGTTAGCAGTGTTGGGCACGTTACTTTATAACGTTTGTTTTTTGTTCTTAGGTCTATATTTGTTGTATTTATTTATCTCTGATGTACAGCACTTTGTTTCAGCTGTTGTTGTTTTTAAAGTGCTTTATAAATAAAGTTGGATTGTATTGTATTGGATTTAAAA